>NC_090732.1:56392068-56414568 GCF_036898095.1 Palaemon carinicauda | reverse complement strand
ATCATGATTTTGCTGTACTCAGTTCACAACTGTAGTGATGCTTTCATAATGCCAAGACTAAATGAAGCACAGAGAAACGCCATTGGTAGCATGTGCATCCAGATCAAAGATTGTGAGGGTTTTCAATGTGTTCCCCAGCATCATTTCAATATTATGGAACTTCATGAATCAACGCGAGACCTTCCTAGATACGGTAGACGTGTCACCACTCCTGCCCTGGATTACTTCATCTACGCCAAAGGACAACCTCTACTGCTTCCACTGCAACCTCAATACCTGCCCTGCGTAAGATCTAAGAACAAACTGTCTGAAACGGCCTACGAAAGGCATGATTGTGACCCAGACATCCTGTTCGAGGTGTGATTCGGACCCAGCAGCGCCGACAGCTTCGACTGCAATGGTGTCGACCACACAGGGTATGGCCTCATAAACGATGGAGACAAGTGTGGTTCAGTGACAATACACAATTCATGCTCTGCAGACAGGATGGGAGAGCCCATGTCTACCGCCGAACAGATGAACATTTTGCAGCCAGTTGCATACAGCAGGTGGACAGACTTGGTGGAGGAACTAGTGGAGGAAGTGTAATGGTATGGGCAGCCATCTCTCACAATGCCAGGACAGACTTGGTGCATATCAGATGGAAAATGAGAGCACAGCACTATGTTGATGAGATCTTGGGCCTATGCACTGTCCTTGTCCCCAACATAGCCAATGCCAACGTACTTTTCCAGCAGGACAATGCCCATCCTCATACAGTGCGCATCACCGCAGCCTTCCTTGCAAACAATAACATCACTGTTCTTCCATGGCCCTCCAGATCTCCAGATTTAAAACCAATCGAGCATTTGTGGGATGAACTGGATAGACGGGTGCGTGGAAGAACCCCAACAGCAGACACTATAACAGCTGGCTTCCGCTTTAGAGGCCGGTTAAGCTACCATTCCACCAGCTGCCATCCACCCTCTGATTTTTTCGAGGGGCAGGAGGTGCCAGGCAGTACATGACTATCGTATGGCAAATCTCGTTATTAACTGTACATGGCGTAACATCAAACAATGACCGTAACAACAGCCTGAGTTAATGATGTTTATATGTGTCGAATCTCAAGTTTCTTCCATATTTTGCTCATGTATTACAGTATTTAGAAACATACAATGAATATGTGGCTTTACGTTACTTTTTTGAAGAGTTTATATTTGTTTTGCGTTTATTGACCTAGTAGAGATTCCATCCTAGAGACTCCTGGAGACCGTATGCGTACGTTATTGCAACTATATCGAGTTAATCTGCTAAACCGTAAGTATTTGTTCAAAATGTGGTTATTGGTGTATATTTTGTTTTAATATGCATGCATTTAGTATTAATTTAGGTTATCCAACTAGAAAAATACCTGGTTTGAGTCACTAGATAGTAGAGGAACATATTTTGTATATTAGTATCAGTGAGGTTGTTGACTAATTCGTTATGTACTGTAGCAAAGTTAGGCTATTAGATGAGAATGGAGAGATCAGCTCTACTATTTAGAAAAGCTCACTGGGTCATAGTATATCATCATCATCTCCTCCTACGCCTAGTGACGCAAAGGGCCTCAGTTAGATTTTGCCGTCGTCTCTATTTTGAGCTTTTAACTCAATACTTCTCCATTCATCATCTCCCACTTCACGCTTCATAGTCCTCAGCCCTTTAGGCCTGGGTCTTCCAACTCTTCTAGTGCCTTGTGGAGCCTAGTTGAAAGTTTGGTGAACTAATCTCTCTTAGGGAGTGCGAAGAGCATGCCCAAACCATCTCCATCTACCCCTCACCATGATCTCATCTACATTTTGTATTCGCCGAATAGGTGCATCTTGTTTTAAAGATTTTATTGTAGTATGTGTGCAGATAATGATGATATTAGTAGTATAATAGCAATAGTACTTTGGTTTTTTTTTGGTTAATTCGGAATTGCTTCTGGGTTTATTGTTGAGAGAGTGTGAATATAGGGAAATTTTGTAGATGCCATCATGATTTGTCTTGTCTGAAATTTATATAAGTTGTAGTAGTAGTAGTAGTAGTAGTAGTAGTATACCAAAAAATTTTAATTTAGGTTATTATATTCATTACCAGTACCGTGAGTCAACTTTGTAGCTTTACCAATAACTGATTTCATATTCTTTGCTAATGCTTAAAAGTAGAAATTTATGATGTATTGCATTTGATGTCAATTCTGAAACTCTTCCAAAAATATATTTCTGAAGACTTGTTAGATAGTATTTTCTCAAAAGATAGTATTTGGTGAACGACCGAACCCAGAAGAAATAAAAAAAAATCGATTAACAGTGTTTTTATTGCTTTTGCAAAGTAATTATTGGATAAATTGTTTGAAATTTTCGATCACAGTCATTTTGAATGTTTGGAATTGATTTATTTTGAAATCTTGGTTTTTATCATTAAGCTATAGCTTTGTGCTTATTTGAAAATTTCATTACAAAACGTTATAAGATATACATGGTTCTTTTTTCCATAACATTGTTTATTTGAATAATTTTTGTGGATATATATATATATATATATATATATATATATATATATACTGTATATATATATATATATATATATATATATATATATATATATATATATACAGTATATATATTCAGTCATATCGATGTATTCAAATAATTACCCACGAGAGATTTATACAATTTTCTGGATATAAATGATTGTAACATTAATAAATTGTGGTTAAAGTACACTCCACCTTTTTTCCGTTTTAATCAAGTGATGAATTATTCATAAAGAAAAAAGATGTGGGTAAGCCTATCAAAGATCACATCTTGACTTCTGAGGTCTTCCCTTCTGCTGCCTGCACACAGAAGCGTATTTGTTTATTCTTGCACAAGTAGCCTTGTTACTTGCTTTTCATAATAGGCACCCAGTTTATCTTAATTAAAGACTCTCTGCATACCTTCCCAATGAGGTTATTTAAATATGCATGGTGGTCATTGATGTGAAATATAATATATACTACCGCCAGAGAGTTATTGGTTCCTTTAATTGGCCAGATAGTACACATTGGATCCCTCTCTGGGTACGGCTCATTTTTCTTTGTCTACACATAGGCTACTCCGAATAGTCTGGCCTATTCTTAACACATTCTTCCCTTTCCCCATACACTTGACAACACAAAGATAACCAAAAAGTTCTTCTTCACTCAAGGGGTTAACTCCTGCACTGTAATTATTCAGTAGCTACTTTCCACTTGATAAGAGTAGAAGCGACTCTTTAGCTATGGTAAGCAACTCTTCTAGAAGGGCATTCCCAAATCAAACCATTGTTCTCTAGTCTTGGGCTATGCCATAGCCTCTGTCTTGTGGCTTGTGTTAGATTTATCCTGCTTAAAGGTACACTTAAGCACACCATTCTCTCTGTATCCTTATTTCATTTCCTCACTGAGATATTTTCCATGTTGGGAAAGTAGCCCTATTGGCCTTATAGTATACTGCCTTTCTAACTAGGGCTGTAGATTACGTAATAATAATAATAATAATAATAATAATAATAATAAAAGTCTTTCAAGATTTTCGGTGATCAATCTATTCTGAAAAAGGGTTTTAATTCTTTCATTCTACCTTGTTTCAATTATTGTTCTTCTATCTGGTCTTCAGCTGCCAATTCTCATCTTAATTTTTAGACAGGAATTTGAGGTCTATTAAATTTCTTATTCCTGATCTAGATATTAATCTCTGGTACCACCATCGTTTGATTAGTTCATTTTGCATGTTGCATAAGATTTTTTTTTTCTTTTTTTTTTTATAATTCTGACCATCCTTTACATTCAGATCTAACTAGACAGTTCCATCCTGTTCGTAATACTAACCATGCTGTTAATTCTAATAGTCAGGTCTTCATCATAAGGCTCAATACTATGCAGTACTCTATGTTTTATTCCAGCTGTGACCAAGTTGTGGAGGGATCTTCCTAATTGGGTATTTGAATCAGTAGAACTTCAAAAGTTAAAACTTGCAGCAAATGTTTTTATAATGAACTGGCTGACATAAGTCTTTTTGTAGTTTATATAGGAAATATCTGTTTTAATGTTTGTAAAATATTTTATTTTAATTTTCATTACTTCTTATATCGTTTATATATTTCCTTATTTCCTTTCCTCACTGGGAAATCACTGGTCTATTCTTCCTTGTTGAAGCCCTTGGGATGACAGCATCTTGCTTTTCGAACTAGGGTTGTAGCTTAGCTAATAATAATAATAATAATAATAATAATAATAATAATAATAATAATAATAATAATAATAATAATAATAACAATTTTTTTTACTAATGCTGTGGCAGGAAAATACTCTTTGGCTGAGATGGACACGAATATTCTGTTGTAGGTGTGTAAATCTCCCATCTTGGGGAAAAACATGGAATTCAGAATCCCATAACGAGGTTATTTTTCTTTCTTTCTCGCATGGTAACCACGAGTTGCAGGTTTTAATTTTGCCCTCAGAGTTCTGATTTTATCCCATGAAACACTACAAATATTAGATAGAAATATATATATATATATATATATATATATATATATATATATATATATATATATATATATATATACATACATACATATATATATATATATATATATATATATATATATATATATATATATGAGTTGTGATGTGCACCCACCTTCCTTTTCTACTTAAAGCTGCACTGTAGGTTAGGTTAGAATATATCATTGAACTTACTTAATCCCACTTTCTGGTGAAGTTACTTTAAATAGCTGTTGTAACTGACGACCATTTTGAGATAATCAGTAGCATGAACAAGATACGTTATCCAGTTAGTTGCTCGTCATTAGTGGTGCCAGTTACATTCTCGGTGCCTGTACTGATTTTTGGTAAAAATGCTTTAGCCCTTGTTCTTCCAACATGTTTGTAAAGTGCACGTAATTTTGGTTCAATTACCTCCAATTTGAATTTGAATTCTTGATGGTAATTTCATTCAAATACAGCATGTGATATTTCTATCTTTAAAGAGAGAGAGAGAGAGAGAGAGAGAGAGAGAGAGAGAGAGAGAGAGAGAGAGAGAGAGAGAGAGAGAGACTTTGTTTTTGAGCACTACGTTGCATGGAATTTCCAAGCCTCTCTAAGTAATCCTTTATACTGTAACTTTATGTGAAGTAGATATTTTTTCTTATAGAGAAAACGGTATATATTTATAATCTCTCTGTCCTGGAATTAGACGTTAGTGGCATTATCCCCGAGAACATTGTCATAGGAGGATCCATTTCCAAGGCATGAGGATAATAACAATGACTTTATTACTTTGTTTTCCCCCTTTTTTTTCCCGAAGACGATATCCTCTCGTTAATGACCCTCAAGGTGAGTGGAGGTAGTTATTAAGCCTTCATTATGGTATCTGATTCCTCTCCTCTTCCCCTTCCTTACCTTTCGCCCTGCTTCCTCCTCCTGTCAACCCTGCTCATTACTTTGGCCCTTCTCTTCCTTATCCTCCTCCCTCCGTCCGTGGAAGTCAACTCAGGGAGAATTCAAAAGGGATTTCTTGCTCTCTTGATCATTTCCTGCCGTCTGCCATTCTGTCATGGGTTGTGCCTGCAATTACCACTGCCATGATGCTGTTATTATTATTATTATTATTATTATTATTACTATCCAAGCTACAACCCTAATTGGAAAAGCAAGATGCTATAAGCCCAGGGGCTCCAATAGGGAAAAATAGCCCAGTGAGGAAAGGAAATAAGGAAATAAATAACTGAAGAGAACAAATTAACAATAAATCATTCTAAAAAAAGTAATGTCAAAAGAGATATATCATATGTAAACTATTAACAACGTCAACAACAAATATGTCATATATAAACTATAAAAAGACTCATGTCCGCCTGGTCAACAAAAAAGCATTTGCTCCAACTTTGAACTTTTGAAGTTCTACTGATTCAACAACCCGATTAGGAAGATCATTCCACAACTTGGTAACGGCTGGAATAAAACTTCTAGAGTACTGCGTAGTATTGAGTCTTATGATGGAGAAGGCCTGGCTATTAGAATTAACTGCCTGCCTAGTATTACGAACAGGATAGAATTGTCCAGGGAGATCTGAATGTAAAGGATGGTCAGAGTTATGAAAAATCTTATGCAACATGCATAATGAACTAATTGATCGACGGTGCCAGAGATTAATATCTAGATCAGGAATAAGAAATTTAATAGACCGTAAGTTTCTGTCCAACAAATTAAGATGAGAATCAGCAGCTGAAGACCAGACAGGAGAACAATACTCAAAACAAGGTAGAATAAAAGAATTAAAACACTTCTTCAGAATAGATTGATCACCGAATATCTTAAAAGACTTTCTCAATAAGCCAATTTTTTGTGCAATTAAAGAAGACACAGACCTTATATGTTTCTCAAAAGTAAATTTGCTGTCAAGAATCACGCCTAAAATTTTGAAAGAGTCATACAAATTTAAAGAAACATTATCAATACTGAGATCCGGATGTTGAGGAGCCACCGTCCTTGACCTCCTTACAATCATACTTTGAGTTTTGTTAGGATTCAACTTCATACCCCATAATTTACACCATGCACTAATTTTAGCTAAATCTCTATTAAGGGATTCACCAACCCCAGATCTACATTCAGGGGATGGAATTGATGCAAAGAGAGTAGCATCATCTGCATATGCAACAAGCTTATTTTCTAGGCCAAACCACATGTCATGTGTGTATAGTATGAAAAGTAATGGGCCAAGAACACTACCCTGTGGAACACCGGATATCACATTCCTATACTCACTATGGTGCCCATCAACAACAACTCTTTGAGATCTACTACTTAAAAAATCAATAATAATGCTAAGATCACGCCTTTCACTTGATACTTGAAAAATATATTTCACACACATACTCACACGTATATATATATATATATATATATATATATATATATATATATATATATATATATATATATATATATATATATACAGTATATATATATATTAGGATTTTTTAGTATTTTATGAATTCATCTGCAGTTCAACATTAATTTTCTAATGGCGCATAAATTAATAAACTAACGGGTTATATTTTTCATCTAGTTTTATAATATTATAGATGAAGAGTCAAAATAGGTTCATCATTGGTTATGATATTCATCAGCCTTTTGTGAGTTATGTGGAAGGAACACTTGTATCCTATCTCTCAAAGTATTTAAATAGTGATTAGTAATTAGTTGTGAAAAATATTGCTCTCTCTCTATTTCTTTCATATATATATATATATATATATATATATATATATATATATATATATATATATATATATATATATGTATACATACATACATATATATTTATATATATACATACATACATACATACATATATATATATATATATATATATATATATATATATATATATATATATATATATATATGTTGTGTGTGTGTGTAGAAATCATAATAGTTGACACGCGATGAACATAAAAAATGTATCATAGCCATGTAACTAAAAGTGAAAAGACATTATTGGAGTTGGTACGTCCGTCTCATAGACTCACAATGATGATAAAATTATGGTATCGTTTTTATTCAGGAGAAAGGATTCCCCAAACTGCCATCTTCTTTATTTTAGATAAGTCATAATTTACAAAAGAGAATGATGCAGGATTACTGTAGAGATAATGACCTGTGCATCACAACAGTGCACACGTCAAATCTAATCTTTATTATGAACTAAACTAGGCCTACATATTTATAAAAAAATGTGCTTACGTCTATCCGATGTTTTTACATAATTGATATTAAGAGGTAATTCCCATATGAAGTTATCAAATATTTCAGCAAAAACTTGAAGTGAATGTATAGCAGAGAAATCCTCAATTGATTCTTTGATATCCTACCGGACTCTCATTGCCCTATTTACATTTTTACTCCTATTACAGCCATTCTAAAAATATAAAGTATTCAGTTTTTCTTATAGGTACCTATAATATGCAGTCCTGAACGTGTAAATGAGTTTACTAAAATTGAAGAACTTACCACTAATCTCTGTTTTTTTCTAATATAATTTAGGAAACGGTATGATTAAATAGACAGATGTGTGCATACATGTGTGTTTTGTATTGTGTTGTATGTGGGTGTATTTATATAGAAAGCATTGCATATTTTTATATGTTGGGGTGCGACAGGACCGAAGTAGATATCCATAACCAAACTCGACCCAAAAAGAGGCGGATTTTGCAAACGAATGATGTAATCTGCCTCTCTTCTAAATTCTTGCTCGTACTTTCTTGTATGTAAAAGTATAACCTTCAGCAGTACAAAGGCATACAGTGTACACTATTGCTCATGAAATTTCACAAGAAAAGAAAGAGGGCTGAACCTTGTTAGCTCAGAGTGTGAGGGTCAAGAAACAAACGTCATCGACTGGTTTTTCGTGGAAAATAAATGTCACGGCGGGGTGTGTAGCAGTCGGTTTGCGGGAATGTTGTCGGTTATTTCTTATCAGTTGTGACATAGTGCAGAAATATTCTAGGAATGTTTTCTTTGTTGACTTACTCTTGAAGGCGGTCATCGTTAATCACATTCTTAAAATCTAGTAAGCTGAAATTGGAAACCCCTATTCGTTGGTCGTTCTGTGTATACGGTAATTGGTGTCATCTGTTATGACAAAATCTCTCTCTCTCTCTCTCTCTCTCTCTCTCTCTCTCTCTCTCTAACGACGAATAGATTGATATAGGACAATGTCCGTAGTTCTTTTATTTTGTTCAGAACTCTGCCTAACAATAACGGATTGAGTAGCAAGCCTAATTTCTACCTCACATAATGAGGAATTAATTTAAGAATGTATTTTTTCTTTATGTTTGTTAATACATTCACCATTTCATTATTAATCTTGTTCTTGTAAATTTATTAAGATTGAATTATTCCCATGTTCCTCAAACCGTAGTGCATTTTGCCTGAGGCAAACAATCATGCTTGCAAAATAATAGCACGTCCATATATTAAAGTTGAGGAAATATAAATTTAAGATGCAAAATATTCATTAAAGGAAGTGGTACATAAAAAACCTTTAAATGAAAAACGCCGTTTTTACAACTCAAAATTTGTTTTGTCTACTGTAGGTAGAGAATGAATCCTATCCAGGTTTATCCTGAGAGAGTTCCTTCTCTCTCGCGGCAACGTAACGTAACACCCGCCGCTATAACCCAAGTTGGAAAAGCAAGATGCTATAAGCCCAAAGGCTCCAACAGGGAAAAATAGCCCTGGAAATAAGGAACTAAATGAACGATGTAAGAAGCTATTAACAATTGAATATTTTTTTAAAACCATTTACAACACGAAAACCGATATTTTTTATATAAACTATAAAGAAATTTATGTTAGCCTGTTCAACATGAAAGCATTTGCTGAAAGTTTGAACTTTTGAAGTTCCACCGATTCAACTACCCGGTTCGGAAGATTCAACAACTTGGTCACAGCTGGAAAAAACTTCTAGAATACTGTGTAGTATTGAGCTTCATGATGAAGAAGGCCTGACTATTAGAATTAAGTGCATGACTAGTATTACGAACAGGATGGAACTGTCCGGGAAGATGTCAATGTAAAGGATGGGCAGAATTATGAAAAATCTTATGCAACATGCATAACGAACTAATTGAACGACTAATTGCAAACTATTCACCACCCTTCGATGGTTATACCTATCGTTTCATTAATGTTATTAAAGGAAACTGAAATATTGACCTTCAAATTGGACTGTAACCTGAGACTACCTAAAACAATACTTTTGATGCATGGCCCCTAATCCGAACACCAAAGTCCTTTAACTATCAAAGTTTCTAAGATGTATTGGGACTTAAATTTACTTTGAGATATATATCTAGGTATAAAATATTTCATCAAATAATTATCGGTCTGCATAGAAACTTGTTTACCAAATTCAATCAAAGTTTTAAGATATAAAGAATTAATAATAATAATAATAATAATAATAATAATAATAATAATGATAATAATACTTTGCGACCAATGAGATTGTAACAATGATATGGATGGATTTGACTTGTGAATTTGGTCTATGTAGAACAGCGCTGGGACCTGTATGACCATTCAACGCCTAATATTGATATGATGGTAATTGTAAATTTTAAACAACGTACCAGTCCCAAAGTTTATCAAAATAACTACTTTATCACTACTGTTACTGCCCTGCCAACTGTATGGGGTCACCTCAGTGGCTCCTCTTGCAAACTGTCAAAATAGCACCCATCGAATGGTACTCGTTGTGTTGTTTGTGAGAGATGGTCTGGCATAATAATTCCCGTGTTCATGTTCGCCTCACTTGCCATTTTGTATTTGTATTCAGATCTGGAGCCTTGTACACAGGCTGCTGTCTGTCGTGTATCGTAACTCTCTCTCTCTCTCTCTCTCTCTCTCTCTCTCTCTCTCTAGATTGGGTTTGTTCTTTTGTGGCATGATCAAAATCGTTTGAGGTCAAGCGTCATCTCGTTGAAGGACTTGAGTTATCTGGTGTTTATTTTTACTATGAGGGATACAAATTTATCGTACATGTAGTACAAGGCAGTCTAATCTAAACTTTATCTGAAGTTTGGAGTTACATCTAAACTTGAGGGTGTTGGGAGGTGATGTTTTTAAACTATTCAACTTTATAAATCAAAGCTAAGGATTCAGGGAGTATAAATAGGTTCGAAAATGGGATTTCTGTCACGATTAAAAACGTTGAATAAATCGTCAAAGAGAGAGAGAGAGAGAGAGAGAGAGAGAGAGAGAGAGAGAGAGAGAGAGAGAGAGAGAGAGAGATGTGTCTTGGGCTAAGGTCACCTACTGAGACTAAACTAGAGTCAGGCACTTGGCTGTATTTGCAAAGGGAGATAATGGTGACAACCGACTCTTTATAAACACTTGGAGAAGACCACGACGAAATCCCAAACCCATTCACCAAGGAATTTAGCTTTCTCTCTCTCTCTCTCTCTCTCTCTCTCTCTCTCTCTCTCTCTCTCTCTCTCTCTCTCTCTCTGCACGGGAATATTATTTGACCTCCATATTCAAAGGCACGCTAATAGATGATGATGATTTATGACATCCAAATTTATACCTATCTCAGTCTTTTTCGATTCTAAAACACTGTTAGAATATGGTAAATTTTTCTTTAACGCTTTGGTTTTTTCAAAGCAGAACAAATTGATGAACATTATTTGCGAAAGTCATATAAGTTGTAACGGTAAAGAGAGTAATGATTATGATCAGTGATATTGTTAAGAAGTCGATGAAAACTAAATGCTAAAATCATCGAAAGTATGAAATAAAATTCTTAAACAGGAAGAAGTGATTTTGATAAAAGTACGGCGCACTGGCAAGATTTACAAATTATGATAAAGGGATTTTTTGAAATTATAGAAACCAACAATATCTTTTAATATAGGAGACGGCAGCGCTTTTTTTTAATAAACTCTTGATATGGGAACTTATCAAATAACACAAGTAAGAGAGGGGAAGATATACTGTACTACCGAATGGAAACATCTATTGTCAGTAAAAAGCAAGGGGGATTCTATCATACAATGGGTAACTAGGAATAAATAAGGAGAACTAAACAAAGAAGAAAGATTAAGTCAACCCTTGCTCATTTTTTCTTTTTTTTTGGTTTAGTTTCAACAACAATGAATAATCCGAATTAACGTCAATATCGTAAATTATTCATCTTTATTGAAGTTCGACGGTTATTATTATTATTCCCATGAAAGAGAGGAGCAAATATGCTTTTGGATGCAGTGTGTCTGCTGCTTGGACATTTGCCCCTCTAAAACCAGTGGGGAGACACGTTCTCATTTTAGCTCCATTTTCATTATGCTGTAAAGAAACTTGCTAACAATGATATTAGCAATAATGACAATGGTTGTGATAACGATAATGATAATATGAACAGTAGTTCTTGAAGTAGAAAGTTTTGTTAATTTGAAATATAAATATTCTTGCTTCGTTTTTGAAATTGATAATATTGTTTAATTTTGATTTTAAGAAGAAATTTTCCTTGTGCTCAATGAACACATTAACGAACAAGTTTAGTTCTCTACGGAAGTGAACTTTCACAGCACGTTTTCATTAATTGTGAAGCATATGGCTGAAAAAAGTTTCCTTCATGTTTTGAAATGTCTGTTGCTAAAGGAGAACTATCAAGTATAAACGTTTTTCAAGATTCGTAGTTTCCGTCTTATACAGTAGACTCATGATCTTATGATAAATGAACGTAATAACTGCCAAAACTCTTTAGATGTTAATTGAAATCTAGATGTTTTGCGGTCTGTATTTTTTCCAATGTCGGTCCTGAGGCAAGACGGCCTTCACATTTGGGGGATGTTTTAAATAAAAGAGAAGACAGTTTAAATATCAGTAGCGTCGTGTGAGATACAGTATGCGTAAATATCACGGTCAGTCTGTAAATGAGTGTATTATCGTATTTTTTTTTTTTTCAAATTTTGCTAAAACTTGATGAAAACATTTTTGCCCTAAAACTGAAAGTGTCTACAGAATGGTATCTAATATATTTGGTATTTATTGAAAATTAAGAAAATCTTCTTTTGTTATCTTAGTGGATACGAAACTAAAATGCAAAATTTAACTTTTTGTTAGTTTGACCGTAGTAGTAGTAGTAGTAGTAGTAGTAGTAGTAGTAGTAGTGGAAGGCACTCATTGTGGTGAATCTAGTTACTGTTAGTAATCGAAATGGATTGAGACCAATGTCATGACTTATGTCTGACGAAATTTCATAATATTCAACTTCACCAGTATACCGTAGCGGAGTGTCAGACAAGCATAAGGGATAATAGCTCAGTGAATTAAAGATGAAGGGTTAGTTAATCTATCTCTGGCAGTGTTATAGAAATACACTGAATTAATTTGACGTATTTTTGAGTCCTTCAAGTGTAACCTGACAACTCTAAATGAAATCCTGAAGCTCTTGATGTAATTAACTTAATTTTAAAATGTGCGTCACTTTACATAAAAAAACGCTTTCTAAAATATTTCGTTTATGCCTCACTTGAACTGAGGAATGCATTTTTTAATTTGGAATAGTCATTAATAGTGTTGTAATACGACTTTGAGATTTGGCGGATTTTTCATCATAATCTCTTTATCTCACTTCTTGGTTGTCATTTATTCATAGGAAGCAAAGTTTATACTTTTTACACAAACTGAAAATTTCTCGGTAAAGTATTTCTCAAAATTGTCTCTGTTGTTTACTGATACTTGATTATTTATTTTCTTTACATTAATACAAAGAGAAACTCGTACAAGTTTATAATTACTAATTTAATTAGTTTTGGCATGAGCTAAACAACGCTTATTCTGAATCCTCTGTTACCACTAATTTTGAGGAGGGGTGCCCGATGTGTTTTTTATTTCAAAATAAATTGTTTTATTAAATAAATGTTGTATTGTAACGCCATTCTAATCTTGAAAATTAATATGTTAAGCACTTAATTTTTTTGTGAAAGGATTACATAAAATTTTACTGCATTTCCCGCTCAGAAATTATTATGCTATTTAATAATAATGATAAGATGCAATAATTCATAAGATTTGTGAAAAGCGTTGGGGATTATCATAACAATAAGTACACTTTTGAATAACCCAACTGACGCTAAATCTTTTGTCTCACCCGATCAATGTTAGACATTGATGTCAATTGTCTTTGTATATTCCTTTTTATTAAAGAATCGATTTATAAGTTTATTGTAAAATCGTAGAAATTGAAGTGCCAATGATGCAAGCATGTCTAGACAGTTATTTAAAGATGGCATTCCCATGAGAAGTATGCCATATGTAAATAATAGATGTAACAAAAACAAAAGAATGGTAACAATAACAATGACAAAATTGCAAAATCCTCCGAACCCTCGAGAAGGCATACACAATGTGTATCTCGCCCTTCTCGTAACTGGAGCAGTTTTAACCAGAGAAGTTTGGAAGGGAATCGCTCGTTTAGGTGTTTGGCTGCCTTGGAAACCGGCCCATTAAAGGCATTTTTATGGGGATGCCGTTAAGTGCCGCCGACATTTAAAAGAAGAAAGGGAAGAAAAGAAAAATTGAGGAGATTGATACCGGTCCAGCTACTTGCTCTCTGGAGAGAGAGAGCGAAGTGGATGAGTTGGTGATACAGCAGACGGAGGTCTGGAAAACGAAAAGATTCGGAGACTGAAAGATACTGGTTTACGATATATTAAAGGACACAAAACTCAATGAATTATGGGTACTGGTGGGAGACTAATTTTCAGAGAATTCCGAATAATAAGTTGGATTTGGCAATTTAATATGTTATATTCGTATAGGATTTCAACTGCTCAAAGAATTTATGAGAACAATGCTACTCCCCTTTCTCGTTCTTTATCAACGATGAGATATTTAAAAAATAAACATAAGGAACTTACATAGTTTGCCATGCCAAACGAAACAGTAATTGCCAGAAAGCCAAAACACTACTGCGTGCAATTAGGTTCAAATGTTGATCACCCACGTCTTAATATCGATAACATCTTTGAAGAAATCTTATAAATAGGAGCTTGCCGATAATGACCTTAGTGAAGCATTGGTGTCAGTTTTACATAATGAACAGCAATCTTTGGATCCTATTTATTTTCCTCTTGTATCTCATATCACAGTTGCATACGCTATCTATTAATCAAATCTGATTTATATATTCACCCGGAGACCAGTAATTAAATAGATTATCTTGCATTAATGAGAAGTTTGCAGGTACTAGAGAAACCCTCCAAAGTTATCTTTGGGACTCGGGTAGACATCATCGATCTATTGAAAATGTATATTGTGCTATTAGAGCATCATCATCTCCTCCTACGCCTATTGATGCAAAGGGACTCGGTTAGATTTCGCCAGTCATCTCTATCTTGAGCTTTTAATTCAATATTTCTCCATTCACCATCTTCCTACTTTCATTAGATATAATGAAAAAATATTTGGAATGTAATTTACGAGGTGATCAAATATGTTTATAATTTTCGCTAACCTAAATGAATGAAAATTAGCAGAGAGTTTGGCAAATATGTCATTAAAAGTTAGAACGTCTGTACAAGTTATATTATTAAGGTCACACCATACACCACTTTAGCATAATCTACATATGTTACTCACCTGAGATTTTTTTAATATTATTTTCTTTAAACAAATTGGCAATTCTTATTTTCATCAAAATCTTTATTATACCCGCTGGAAACCATCTATTCCTTGGGGAAGTACTCGAAACTAGTTTTCGTTCTTAGAACGTGTATGAAACTTGGCTCTCCCATTTTGTTAGGCTAATAGTAGTAATTGATGCTCCATTTGGTTAAAGACCATTATGGGTGAGAAATAGTAGTGTTAATGTTAGTTAGTTATTTTCTTTTGTTTCCATGCTTATCATTGGTAATGGCTCATTTATGTCGTAAGTTTGGTACTAAAAGTCCATTTGTTTTCTCACATTTCCATGCTTGGTTGTTAATTGGTAACTATTTTGTTTCTGTTAAATAACTCATCTAGGCTATACACCTTACTTCAGCAGTTCATACCTGGGTTGTTTGTATGTAATAATTGGGAAGGCCAAGGTTTTTTATTTATTTATTTATTTTTTTTTTTTTGATAACATGGACAAGATTGAGTCTCCTAGTTTCACTATAGTTCCATTGTATTGGTTTCAGTATTTAATTTTATTGTACCACATCACTTTATTCTTTGATGCTGACGCTACATTATAGAAAAAATATTCAAAATATGTGCATGTTAGTAAGAGAGAGAGAGAGAGAGAGAGAGAGAGAGAGAGAGAGAGAGAGAGAGAGAGAGAGAGAGAGAGAGAGATTATCTCACTCTACATCCACCCGCTACCATCATGTATCAAAACTAGTTTATAAAGATGCTCGAGGCACTAGTATTCAAGGTGATAAAGTATTTTGATGCTACATAGTTGCCTAAGTTTCAAAGAATGTTCATGTTTGTTAATTTAAAATTTCGTTTAGAGACATGCTAATATAATGGGGTTTGGGGTTCTATGGACCTCTACTTCAAGTTACCGGTCTGCCAAAACCCACTCTCATTTTATTCATATATATTCTCATCCCTAAACTTCTTCCTTGCTAAAGTATTAAGTCTATGTGCATAAATATCCAGTCTCATTTTCGTCATTCCCACTTCTTTCTCTACTTTACTCCACCATTCATTCTTTTCCCTTAATCAATCAACCTATCCGTTACACATTAGTATCTATGATCCCCCACACCCATTATTGTTCTATTAAAACTAATCCACTTCCCTTCCACAAAAATCTACCCACTTCTTGCGCCAACCCCTTTTATTTTCACTGTATTGCACGTGTAACAAGTAACTCACATATTATAGCTGAGATAGAAGAAAATTTTAGAAAAGCCTCTTTTGTGCTCGCTGGGGATTTCAACACTTGCCATAGAGAGTGGTTAAATTTTGTTTCTCTTGCTGATCGCCATGGCTTAAGGGTTTAGGTCTTTGCCTTTGAATTAGGCTGTAAACAAATCAAAAGTGAAGCTATTCACAGGTCCAGTAACTGCTAGGACCCAGTATACACTGACTCCCCGGGTGTTATAACAAGTGAGTTGTCTGATTATGCCTCTGTTTCGATAGTAATCAACATATATAAAATCTCAAGCAAACTAGAATGGCGTTTTGAGTAATCTGTTTGATTCTAATTGGTCACAATTGTTTAAAAGTGTTGAACCTGTTGTTCTCTTGATTGAGAATCTGTCAACATAATTGATATGCGTATCCCTTCTTGCGGTTCAATGGTGAGTTTAGACGACTTTATATAGAGGAACTAGAGGCTTATCACCTTTGGAAGGGTAACAGATCAAATTTGACTTGGAATATCTCTATTTAGCTAAGAGCTGTAGCTCAGAGAGTTTATGTTTCAATAGAAAAGGAATACAATTTGAACATAAAACAAATCCTTTCTGGTGTGCTACATTTATCTTCATTGATTCTGGTACACTTCACGGGAAGCTTAGGAGACATCTGACAGATCTACATCGTAGCAGGTAATGCTGTGTTTAGCAGATAAGAAACTATTGGTAATGCTGCCTCTAAAACAGTCACTGAGATTGCAAATACGTCAAAAACCTTTTTAATTTTTCCAAGTGCTGTAAAGAAAATACTGTTATTTGCTCAAAATTAACTTCGTAAAATACATAGAAATGCTTTTGATCACGTGTTCTGGCAGCATTGCCAGCTGTTCCTCTTTTGCTAAACACAGTATTACTTGTTGCTATGTACAACTATCAGCAATTCCTTTTTTTTCCTTTCTTTTTTTTTTCTTCTTTTTTGTCATCTGAAATTTTAAGTTGTTGAGGTAATCTCCATTAATGTTAATTTCTAAATTTTTCTCAATGTAAATTCTTAAAAACTTCTTTTAAGGATGCTGTGAATAATTCAGGAGTGATGGGGTCTCCTTTTCTAACACCTTTTTCAAATATTTTCTTTCGTCTGCTGAAGCAAAATATATGTGCCTTTTTATACATTTATAACTTACATACTTGTACTTACTTTGAAAAAATTCCTTTATCCAAGTTTCTTTGGAGTGAGAATCCTAATGGACATACATTATTCTTTTTTTGCTTTGATTGTAATCAACTTTGATTTCCCTTAGTAGATATAGAAATGTAGACATTTACGAGGTTATATGGTGCGCGGAACTTGAAAGGTATCGTCATGCTAAGAATATTGAAGCAAGGGTGTATGCCTGTTCCTCTAAAGTTGCTTAACAATACAAAATGGGATATTTTTATTGTATATTTGCATGTCTACCACTATGGTGAGTATATCTTCAGCTGCTTGGTTAAAGCGACTTCGCATTTTCATCTTCGTAGTTTTACAACAAAAGGGAAAGGGTAGCTTCATTTTTCATGTCTTGTAATTATTGTGCATATTTGTGAATCCTTCAAAACGCTTAAATATTAATTGTCCATTTGTTCTGTGGTAATTTTTTTGCCCTAGAAAAATCCTGCATGCCTCCAGCAGTTCACCACCAGTTAGGGATTTTATGTGGCAACAACTGGCCGTAAGATTTGATCTCGTCCAGTTGTTCGTCGTCACATATTTGAGGATGTTTCTGTCAGGTTATATTTGTGCTTTTATTTCTTTAGCCAGTTTATTCATACTTTATTAATCCATGATATTATTTCAATGTGTTGTTGAACAGTGCCTGGTCATTGAAAAAATGTTTTTGGGAGGCTAATCATTTCTCTCTCTCTCTCTCTCTCTCTCTCTCTCTCTCTCTCTCTCTCTCTCTCTCTCTCTCTCTCTCTCTCTCTCTCTCTCTCATATATATATATATATATATATATATATATATATATATATATGTATGTATATATACAGTATATTTTCATTAGTTGGGCGTTCGTGTTGGGACCAAGGGGGAATTATTTTAATCCTTTACTCCGTAGAATTTTACTACGCTTCAAGCAGTTACCATGTTAAGAAATCCTTGCGTTCACTGAATTTATTTTATGTTAGCTATAGTATCGTATTTTTTTATAACGTAAAGTGAATTACATGAATCCCTGGCATATAAAGTCTGAATGCCTTTATAAAAAAGCAGATTAAACAAGTCTGTGTTTATTTTATGGTGAACAGGCTTCCTGCTCGAGCTCAAATAGTAACTTATTTGTTTATTTGGTCTGCGTTTCTTTGATTTCAGTTGGTTGAAGGCTCAAAGGTATAGGCGTGAGTAATGGAATAACTGCGTCATATAATACATTATATTTTCTGTGTTTATCATCCCTCATTATCAACGTTAGTATTTTACCCGAAAATTTAACTAGTTAGCTGGTATGAGATTAGAAATTAGATAATTTAGGAATATAGAATAAACTATATATTTTTAGGTGATAGGAAAGTTGGCTGAAAGAAGCATGGTGTCAGCTAGCTAACTAACAGTGGTATGGAATACTTTGGAAAGTTAAATGTCAGTAAGAGTAATGTACAGTAGGGTTTGACCACGGTGTTACTTATATAAAGGTAATTTTTTCTTATTATAGTGTTATGATTAGCACTGTACAATAATTTCTTATTTTTCTTTTAGGTTTTGTTTTCTGGTATTCTTGGCTACAGGCGTAGTATTTTCCTGTGCTGAAGTTTGTCCTTGTGGGAGACTTAGTAGCGAGTCTTGTATTTCTCCCATTGATTGATGCTGTGTTTCATGCAAAATAATTATATCTCCTGATGGAGGAATTGGTGAGTTTGAGTCCGAATTAGGTTCATATCCGGGTGTGAAGTCTTTTAAACTCTTCTTCTATGCTCTCTTCATAATGTGTGGAATCAAACATAAACTGCTTTATAATCTGAATTTCTTGAAATTTGCGTACGTGTTGCTTTCTTCCGTATTTATTGTTTCCTCAAAGAAATTAATTGTTGGTAAATTGTTATCTGCTAATATACTGCTTATTATCGATGGGTAGAATCTTCCCTGGCGTAGACCTAGTTTTATTGCTATATTTGTTATTGTCACAATTCTTGTTTCCTTGTATAAGTTTTTATAGTTTTTTTATGAAAGATTTATTTTAATATTATTATTTTCCTTAAACTTCTTTTCTAGTTTTTCTTTATTTCCTTTCCTCACTGGGGTATTTTCGCTGTTGGAGCCATTAGGCTTGTAGCATTCTGCTTTTCCAACTAGGGTTGTAGCTGAGCAAATAATAATAATAATAATAATAATAATAATAATAATAATAGAAGGGTTTTTGCATTAGTCTGATAATTCCCTGTATTACTAGCTGTTACTTTGGCGTTACTTGTACCGTTGTTTGCAGTGGATGTTGTACCTGTTTGCCTTTATCTCTTGCATTTTCTTTTAATTAGAGCCTTTCCCACTGGACACTTCGCTGTTTAATTTCTATATAAAGTGTAGTGAGTCCTTTGCCATTATAATCAGTAGAAATATTGCTTTACAAATGATACACAAAATACATTTCATAGGATTTTATATTTTTTTTTTACAATGACTGCAACAGCCTAAAATGCCGAGCCATATTTTTTTTTTTTTTTAATAATTCATGCAACTAGTTGAATAGTACCTATCTACTCAATTGAAATATTGTCTTCATGGTGGTTCCTGTCCACGACATCCTAAGTGAAGTTTATAGAGAGGAGGTGGAAAAGAAATTAAAAAAAGAAAGAAAAAAAAACAGAATTTAAGTAGTAGAGTCGTTAACTGTCGTCATTTTGACTCAAGCGCAAATAAACTAATCAATAAAGCAGAACAATGTGCTTGGGAATGTCACTTGAATAGCCCATTACATCTCGGAGTAGGCTTCTGGGAAGATTCATAAAAAGACATTACGAAACCCAGATTAAGCGACCTCTGATTATAAACTCACCCAAGTTCTTTTAGGAACTATAATTGATAGATAGATTCCAGTCATAATAGACCCTCAATTACCCTATGATTTAAGTGAAGCTTATTCCAAGTATTCCTTCGCTGATTTATTGGGTTGATAGAACGGAGAGTAGAATATTTCCTAACCTTTTATTCTATCGCATTGTTTCCAAAGCTTTATATCAGTCGTTGTTTGAATGGAAATGTCTGAGGCATTGAACTACTACAATCTTAAGCTAGATGTAATCTCATTGTAGTAGTGAAGTGATTTTGTATATTCGGGTGTACTGTTCCTCTCCTCATTTATTGTTATTTATCTTTACGTGAACATTTATAGGTAGTAGGTTGGCCAGGGCATCAGCCACCCGTTGAGATACTACCGCTAGAGAGTGTTACTGGGTCTTTTGACTGGCTAGGCAGTGCTACATTGGATCCCATTCTCTGGTTAAGGCTCCATTTTTCTCTGCCTTCCCATAAGCTGAATATTCTAGCATATTCTTTACACATTCTCCTCTGTCTTCATACATCTGACAACACTGAGAATACCAAACAATTCTACGCTCAAGGGGTTAGCTACTGCACTGTAATTGTTCAGTGGCTACTTTCCTCTTGGTAGGTAGAAACTCCTCTCGGAGGACAATAATCCAAAATCAAACCATTGTTCTCTAGTCTTGGGTAGTGTCTTAGCCTCTGTACGATGGTCTTTCACTGCCCTGGGGTAGAGTTCTTTTACTTGAAGGGACTCTCGGGCACACCATTCTATATTATTTCTCTCCCTCTTGTTTTTTTTTTTTTAAGTTTTTATAATTTATATATGAAAGATCTATTTTAATATTATTACTGATCTTGAAATATTTTGTTTTGATTGTTCAGTACTTCTCTTGAAGTTTATTCAAATCCTTATTTCCTTTTCTCACTGGGCTATTTTTCCCAGTTGGAGCCCTTCATCTTACAGCATCTTGCCTTTCCAAGTGGTTGTAGTTTAGCTTATAATAATAATAATGATATTTTTTTTTTGTTATAACAAGTTCGAATTAACTACTACAGGCTGAAGGGGTGACTGTTTTCTTGTGCCTGATTTAGAAAAGAGACCGGCGTCAATGCATTCCAAGTCCGCGATATTATGATTCATGAACAGAATTGGTCACTGCTGAATTGAACATGATTGGAATCGTCCCGGCTCACCTGGTATGTGAGTGTATTGATTCCAGTTAATGAACTCCTTGATCACTTCAGCAACGGTAGTGAATATCTGGTAAATTTTGTGGCTAATTAATCATTAAAGACAGGAATAATTGTTCTGTTTGCTGTATATTCCTGTTCTCGTATCTCTCCCCTTCCATTTGACAATCAAATAAAATTATTCCCTTCATATCTCCTATTCATGACCTCACTAAAGTGTTCCATCCAACGTTGCCTTTCTTCACTTTCTGTTGTTATAACAGATCCATCTCTTTCTTTGATGGGTATATGCTTCTTCTTTATTGTCCCAGCAGAGATTTCAATAATAATTCTTTGAGTAATTCTCACAACATAGCCACTACCAGAATTCATAGATTTGTCAGCATCATCTACTTTCCTGTCTAAATATTCTCTCCAGTTATTCCTGACTTTTCTTTTGACCTCACTATCAAAACTGGAATATTTAGCATGCTCTACCTTGTAATTTTTATTACTTTCTCAGAAACTTTCAACAATCAATTTCTGGCTTTGTCTCCTTTTTATAGTATCACAAGTATCATTTGATATCCATGGCTTTTCGTTGTAACTGCGTGTCCAAAACTTCACTACCAACTGACTGATATATGTTCTTAATTTCACACTATTTTTCATTAATTGTCTGCTCTTCGTCTCTTAAAGTCTTTAAGACTGCAAATTGATTCCTATATTCAATTGCAAATGTTTTTTCTGTGCTCATCTTCTACACGCTTAGGTATTCTATCTACATTTCTTTTGGGTGCTTTCAGTTGAAATTTCAGAGGATAGTATCGACCGATCCTCTAAATATTATCTTCCAAAATTCTATCTTACTAATTCGTGAGAGTTGTAAATAGTAGATTGTTCCTTGAAAAGT
>NC_090732.1:56384568-56387068 GCF_036898095.1 Palaemon carinicauda | reverse complement strand
TATCTTAGCTAGTGCATGAACGTATCCAACGTAGCAAAGAAACTCTTAATGGACACCATTCTTCGTAATATTTAATAGGTATTCCCATGATTATGAGTGGCTAGTTCCTATCGGTTGTCTTTAAGTTAGTTTGCTCTCTCTCTCTCTCTCTCTCTCTCTCTCTCTCTCTCTCTCTCTCTCTCTCTCTCTCTCTCTCATTGCGAGAGTTTGTACTGAACCATTTTCATACAATTGATATATGATTGGTTACGAATTCCTCGGGTTGATATCGAAACTATGTGTTTCCTCTTTTTCTTTAATATTTGTGATGTTCACAGTCTCACAACTTGTTTACGGTATGGCTTTGTGTACAGCGAAAATATTATATATATATATATATATATATATATATATATATATATATATATATATATATATATATATATATGTGTGTGTGTGTGTGTTTGTGTGTGTGTGTGTGTTTGTTTGTTTGTGTGGATAGATGGATATACCTTATATGTGTGTGGGCGAGGAGAGTGAGAGACAGCGTCCGTTATGCGCATCGAGTTATGTAAGTTCGTTCAGTGGTGAAGAGAATTTTAAAGGTTTAGTTTACATATGTATGGATATCCTTTAGTCTTCTTATATATTGTGCACATATATTTTCTTATTTTAGCTTTGATAATAATTGTGTTGTACTACAAATACATTTCCAAAGTCTTTATTAGAGTTTGAAAACCTATTAAAACTTCTGTGATCTGTTCCCTGGATGTCCGCCGACCACAGCAAAACATATATTTCTGCTTGTGCAAAAACTTGAAAATCTGCCTTAATTTGGATTGCAGATGATACGTATGACAACGTATTTGTAAAGCCTGATATATGGTTATAGGTTTTTTTTTTTTTCTAAATTATCTGAAAGCATATGATGTTCAATTTCGGTTTGGTAGCAGTACATTAGAATATATTAATGGATTCCGATACCTCATTTTGGAAAATGTTACTTGAAAATTATAACAAGAACTTCACATACAGTGGGTTTATATATTTTTTTCTGTACCTTAGAAAAAAAAAAAGATATTTCCCTGTTTGTCTCTGTTAGCGTGAGCAGTGAGACAGCCAGAAATAACTTATAACCTATAATTACTCGTATGCCTAATGCGAATGACGCGGTACTATTATTATTATTATTATTATTATTATTATTATTATTATTATTATTAATATTTGCTAAGCTACAACCCTAGTTGGAAAATCAGGATGCTGTAAGCCCAGGGGCCCCAACAGGGAAAATAGCCCAGTGAGGAAAGGAAACGAGGAAATATAAAATATTTTAATAACAGTAGCATTAAAATAAATATTTTCTATTTAAACTTTAACAAAACAAAAGGAAGAGAACCCAGATAGAATAGTGTGCCCAAGTTTACCCTCAAGCAAGAGAACTCTAACTCAAGACAGTGGAAGACAATGGTACAGAGGATATGGCACTACCCAAGACTAGAGAACAGTGGTTTCATTTTGGAATGTCCTTCTAGAAGAGCTGCTTACCATAGCTAAAGAACCTCCTCTACCCTTACCGAGAGGAAAGTAGCCCTTGAACAATTACAGTGCAGTAGTTAACCCCTTGGGTGAAGAAGAATTGTTTGGTTACCTCAGTGTTGTGAGGTGTATGAGGACAGAGGAGAATAAGAATAAGCCAGGCTATTCGTTGTTTGTGTAGGCAAAGGGGAAGTGAACCGTAACCAGCCAGAAAGAGCCAATTTAGTACTGTCTGGGCAGTCAAAGACCCCACAACTTTCTAGCGGTAGTATCTCAACGGGTGGCTGGTGCCTTGGCTAACCTACTACCTCTGAAAGAACAAGTCGGTTTAAGTTTGTCTCGGAGAAAGTGAAAGAACACCACTACAGGGTGAAGCTCATGTACTAGTACTACTTGAATAACACGATCGACCTTAGAGGAAGAGACCTTCAATGAAGCAATCATCGACCATAGAGGAAGAGATCTTCAGTGAAGCAATCATCTACCTTGGAGGAAGAGATCTTCAATGAAGCAATCATTTACCTTAGAGGAAGAAACCTTCAATGAAGCAATCATCTACCTTAGAGGAAGAGACCTTTAATGAAGCAATCATTGACCTTAGAAGAAGAGACTTTCAGTGAAGCAATCATCGCCTTTAGTGGAAGAGATCTTCAATGAAGCAATCCTTTACCTTAGAGGAAGAGACTTCAATGAAGCAATCATCGACCTTAGAGGAAGAGACGATCAATGAAGCAATCATCTACTTAGAGGAAGAAACCTTCAATGAAGCAATCATCAACCTTAGAGAAAAAGACCTTCAATGAAGCAATAATCGAACTTAGGGGAAGAGACCTTCAATGAAGCAATCATCTACCTTTGAGGAAGCGACCTTCAATGAAGCAATCATCAACATTAGAGAAAGAAACCTTAAATGAAGCACTCATCGACCTTATAGGAAGAGGCCTCCAGTGAAGCAATCATCGACCACAGAGGAAGAAACCTT
>NC_090732.1:56375968-56384068 GCF_036898095.1 Palaemon carinicauda | reverse complement strand
AAACCTTCAATGAAGTAATCATCTACCTTTGAGGAAGAGACCTTCAATGAAGCAATCATCTATCTTAGAAGAAGAGACCTTCTATGAAGCAATCATCAACTTTAGGGGAAGAGACCTTTAATGAAGCAATCATCGACCTTAGAGGAAGAGACATTCAATGAAGCAATCATCGACTTAAGGAAGAGACTTTCAATGAAGCAATCATTGACCTTAGGGAAAGAGGCTTTCAGTGAAGTAATCATTGACCTTAGAGGAAAGGACTTTCAATGAAATAGTCATCGACCTTAGAGGAAGAGACCTTCAATGAAGCAACCATCGACCTTAGATGAAGAGACTTTCATTGAAGCAATCATCGACCTTAGAGGAAAAGGCCTTCAATGAAGTAATCACTGAACTTAGAGGAAGAGACCTTCAATGAAGCAATCATCGATCTTAGACGAAAAGGCCTTCAATAAAGCAACCATCGATCTTAGAGGAAGTGACCATGAAAAAGCAATCATCTACCTTGTAAGAAGAGGCCTTCAATGAAGCAATCAGCTACCTTAGAGGAAGAGACCTTCAGTGAACCAATCATCGACCTTAGAGGAAGAGACCTTCAGTGAAGCAATTATCAACCTTAAAAGAAGAGACCTTCAATGAAGCAATCATTGACTTTAGAGGAAGAAACTTCAACGAAGCAGTCATTGACATTAGAGGAAGAGACCTTCAATGAAGCAATCATCGACCTTAGAGGAAGAGGCCTTCAATGAAGAAATCCTCGAACTTGGAGAAAGAGACCTTCAATGAAGCAATCATTGACCTTATAGAAAGAGGCCTTCAACGAAGTAATCATCATCTATATAGGAAGAGACCTTCAGTGAAGCAATCGTCGACCTTCGAGGAAGATACCTTCAATGAAGCAATCATAGACCTTTGAGGAAGAGACCATCTATGAAGCAACCATCGACTATAGAGGAAGAAACCCTCAAGGAAGCAATCATCAATCTTTGAGGAAGAGGCCTTAAATGAAGCAATCATCGACCTTAAAGGGAGAGGCCTTCAGTTAAGCAATCATCGACCCTAGAGGAAGAGACCTTCAATGAAGCCATCATCGACCTTAGAGGAAGAGGCCTTTTGTGAAGCAATCATCGACCATACAGGAAGAGGCTTTCAATGAAGCAATCATCGACTTTAGAAGAAGAGACCTTCAATGAAGCAGTCATCAACCTTAGAGGAAGAGACCTTCAATGAAGCAATCATCGACCCTGGAGAAAGAGACCTTCAATGATGCAATCGTCGACCTCAGAGGAAAAGACCTACAATGAAGTAATCATCGACTTTAGAAGAAACCGTGTATGAAGCAATCATCGACCTTAGAGGAAGAGGCCATCAATGAAGCAATCGTCGACCTTAGAGGAAGAGACCTTCAATGAAGCAATCATTGCCCATAGATAAGAGACCTTCAATGAAGCAATCCTTTACCTTAGAGGAAGAGACCCTCAATGAAACAATCATAGATTTTAGTGGGAGAGATCTTCAATGAAGCAATCATCTATCTTAGAGGAATAGACATTCAAAGAATTAGTCATTTACCTTAGAGGAAAAGACCTTGAATGAAGCAATTATCGACCTTAGAGGAAGAGACCCTCAGTGAAGCAATCATCGACGTTAGAGGAAAAGACCTTCAATGAAGCCATCATTGACTAAACTTTGGCTTGAAAGAAATTTAGGTTAAATGTCTTGGAGGACAAAATATATAAGCTATCAATACACTACCCTCAATGTCTTGTTGATAAATTATTCCTTGGTCTGCAACTATTTCATAGTTGTAGGTAACGTTAAATAAGTAATTAGCGTATATATATATATATATATATATATATATATATATATATATATATATATATATATATATATATATATATATATATATATATATATTGCGGTTTTAAATTTTAATTTCAATTATTGGCTTGCCTAGGGCCCATAGTATTGAAATATCTACTAATCGTTAAGTTACGAAATTCTTTTATATTTCTTATCGTGTCTATTTTAAATTTTAGTTTTAGCTTTTTATGCCATTTACTTTTCTAAAAGTTCTTCTAGTATTTATTTCGAAAAGATTTCATGTTATTCAGTGCCCAAATATTTTTTAGAGTTAAGCTTCCATATTTTCCAATTTTTTTTATTTAAGTTCCCACAAACTGTTGAATACATTTCAAAATTTCATTGTATTACTCATTATAAATATTTTTTTCCATTTATTCATCACAGAATTTAGTGATGAGTAATTGCTTCTTCCACAGAAAAATTCCTGTAAATCATTTACTGTAATCTGTTAATAATTTGCATTCGGTTTCCCAGATATCGCAGTGGTTTCTCTCGTTTTATTCTCCCATTACATGTTTAAGTGTTTAGCCGGCCATTGCTTTTATACTCCTCTCGTCTCTCTTGCTTTCCTTCCCTTCTTCAATTCGCCCTTGAAGCAGCTGGGTATGATGCCCTCCAGGCTCAAATGGTGGCGGCGTCGTCGGCTGGGTGTTAGGAATGCACACATATGCATGCACTCACTTGCCCTTTTCTCGGTCCTCCTCCTCCTCCTCCTTCTCTTGCATGATTCGTCCACATGCAATGGGCACGGCTGTTGCCTCTTTTTATTTTTACCACATGTGGCGCTGTTCAAGTTCAACAAGATCTCATGTGGTTGCTGCTATGGGCATCAGTGATTGCGTCATCGCCGTCATTATCGTCTTAGTTTTCAACTTCATCACCATTGCTGTCATCTTTTTTTTTTGTTCTCATTATCTTGAAATTTAATGTTATCAGTGTTAGAAGCTCGCATCTCTCTCTCTCTCTCTCTCTCTCTCTCTCTCTCTCTCTCCCTCTCTCTCTGAGCATATAATAATATTCTTGTAAAAAAGTGATGCATTCACAAAATACTTCTGTGGGCGGCATGCGTCCGTTTGTGCTTTAGTGTATAAAATAGGACTCTCTCTCTCTCTCTCTCTCTCTCTCTCTCTCTCTCTCTCTCTCTCTCTCTCTCTCTCTCTCTCTCTCATGTTTGGGGATATCAGTGATAAAAATTGGGTTTAGGTGGCAAATGTTATTAACATTTTACTACTTTTGAGCAATATCAGTAGAGCGAACAATAAAAAATAAAATGAAGGGTCCATTTGATTATCGTCCCTCTACGAGGAAAGACAATTACGAGAGATTTTATCAAAGAATTTAATAGTTCCCATGAGATTGGTACCAGTCTGTCTCGTCGCTGTGTATTTTTCAAGATGCTGGATTTGTTTTTATGGCCTGTAAGAGGATGGGGCTGTCAGGCTCAGAACTCCGTCATCGGACATTTATGTTAATCAAATACAGATTTATGACAGTATTTTTTATTATTGTTGTTATTGATGTTTTATCTTGTAGGCTAAGATTCACTCTATCATTGTACAGTTTTACATGAAGTTGGTCTGAAAATAAATAATACGAGTTTACCAGTAGATATGTCTTCGATGAATGCTTTTACAGTGACTATGTGTAAGACACGACGTTAATGACCAGCTTTTGCTTAACAGACGGTAGACACTACTTTACATTGGGTTGCAATCTCCCACCACTGGCTTTAATGACCTCGGGGCTTTTGGAATGAATCTTCTTCATCATCTCCTCTTAAGTATCTTCCATTCCGGGATGTAAACTCCATCCTTGAGGAATTTCCTCATTAGTTATTATTGATTTCAATTACTATGGCTCATAACCTTTCCCATTTTTTTTTCTAAAGTTAAAGGCTTAAAATCGTAGCTTAATTTCTTGATATAATCTGTTGAGTTTTGTCATTCAAGAACCTATTGGTAATTGACGTTTGGCGGCCCAAAAACCTGCATTATGTTTCATTTCAATTAAATTTACCTCTCAATTAAGAATTTTCTTTAATTTGATGCGTAAAAAAGCTTCTAAATGAATTAAGACAATCATTTTTGCCACATTTTACGAATTATGAATACACACAAGAATAGACCTAAAGGTGTTACATACACGAATAAAGAATCAGTGTGCGCACACTAAAAAGAGCGTACACGCACGAAAAAGGCGATGAAGCCAGTGGGCAGTGCAGCTCTTGCAGACCTCATAAACCAAGGTCGCATTCCGGCGCAGATTGTATCTCTCAGAAGCTTCTTGTCGCAACGATTATTAATAACTGGTTCCTTGACCGACACACCATGAACGGAAAATTACGGAATATTACGTCGTTTAAAAAAGTGTGCCGAAACCATTTATTTTAGTTTCGTTGCATGAAGTACCGAAAAGTTATCCCAAGGGAATGGCTGTCGTTAATTGATATTTTTTCATAATTTCATCATTAAACCTTTCAAGTTGTTGAATATGTTCCTGTAGTTTGGACTATTAGAGAACAAAGTAATTTGAATGTAGTAGAAAAAATAGATATTGTTACATGTAAAATATAATAGTAAGAATATATTCATTCATAATGCTGTGCTGTTGACATTTTCAAATTTGCAAATATTTGGTTTGAAACATTTATGTCAACAAAGTTTTTTGTAAACCGGATAATTAAATTTTACCGAAGAAGCAAGTTTCGAAAACCAATGGCCTAAAACTTTAACCTTTACCTTGGTGGTCAAGTACTCATGTTACTTTTCTCAACCCTGAGAAGACCCAAGTCGGTGATTCCCTAAACTACGAACTTGGTTACATAGGATTTTTTGTAAACAGTTCCAAGATGTTCCTCTACGCAGGATCTAACCGTGATATATTGCTTGTGAGACGGTGATATTACAACCCCCCCATATATATATATATATATATATATATATATATATATATATATATATATATATATATATATATACATATATATATATATATATATATATGTATATATATATAATATTATACCTACCATGGCACTTCCCCCAGTTTTGGGAGGTAGCCAGCATAAAAAAGAACGAATGGGGATTTTTCTTTACATCGTTCCTCTTTGCAGTACTGGCTGGTACTGCTAGGATGTAACAGCTCACCCCTCCTAGTTTTCCACTACAAATTAAGGTTTGAATGCTGATTCCCTTATTATCACTACCTCGGCGGTCACCAAGGTGACATGATGTAGCAGCAGCGCCCATCGGAACTGTCGCTCACCATTCATTTCTATTTCTTTTATGCTCTTGTCCCTCTTTCATATATATCCTCCTGTCACCTGGGACTTTCTTCTCTCCATTTATCCACTCATACCTTGGCCTTCCTCTTGCAATTCTCCCATCAACACTTGCATTCATCACCTTCTTCGCAGATGACAATTTTCCATCCTCTTCTCATTGCCAAACCACCTCAACACATTCGTATCCACTATAGTTGCTAAATCAGTTCTCACACCCGTCCTTAGCCTCACTACTTCGTTTCTAACCCTACCCAATCGAGATATACCAACCATACTCCTTAGACATTTCATCTCCAACATATTAAATTTCCGGCTTTCCATCATTTTCCTTCCCTTGCTCTTTACATACATCCCTAACCCTCTATTCTTTACCACTCCCTTCACTCCCCTCCCAACACTTTACATCCTTCATTCACTCTCTAATGTACATCTGGTTCCACTGTACCATTTGCAGCAACAACAGAACTCTAGTACTTAAACTGATCTACTTCCTTAAGTAATTCTCCATTCAACATGATATTCAATGTAGCATCTCTCACCCTTCTCGTGCATCTCTTAACCATACTCTTACCCACATTAACTTGCAAATTCCTTCTCTCATACAACCTTCCAAACAGCATCTTTTCCGAGTCTACAACCACTTCAGTATCATCAGTAAACAACAACCGATTCACCTGCCACTCATAATCACTCATATATCAGTTTCAATCCTCGACCAAGCACTTGAGGAATCACCTCTCTTACAGCTCCATCAACAAACAAATTTAACAACCATGGCAACATCACACATCCCTGTCTCAGCCTCCTCTATCACTGGAAACCATTTACGCACTTCATTTCCAATCGTGACACATGCTTTACTGCCTATGTATAAACTCTTCACTGCTTACAACAAACAACCTTCTACAAAGTCCATATAAATTCATCATATTCCACATTGCTTCCCTATCAACTATTACATAAGGTTTCTCCAGATTAACAAATGCGACATATACCCCATTACCTTTTGCTAAATATCTCTCGCATATCTGCCTATAAAAATGTAATCCATACATCCCATACCACCCTGCATTTCTAAGATTGCATTCTCTGTTTTATTCTTAATCCTAATAATTAACACTCTACCATACACTTCCAATCACACTCAACAAATTAATATCCCTAGAATTACAACACTTACACATCTCCCTTACCTTTGTATAGTGGAACAATACACGCACACACCTAGTCCACTGGCACCATTGACAACATAAAACATACATTAAACCAGTGGTTCTTAACGTGGGGACACGTTCCCTAGTGGAGCGTGAGTGAATTTCAAGGAGGGCATGACCTTCAGGAGAAAAATTTGATATTTTTTCTGTTATATGTGGTATTATCTTGATAAGAGTGTGGGCAGCACTGTGACGATAAATGTATGAAATAATGTGTGTAATAATTTAATAAGTATTTAATAATAGAAAGTGTGTCATGACTTTGTCAGCTTGTCATGCAGGTTTCTGTAGAGGAGATATTTTCTAAACAGTGAGTCCTCTCACTGTTCACCAGAACTAAATTGTATATTGTTATATTTACTCCTCATGTGTTGTTGATTGTTTGATACTTTATGCCACTTCTGTTCTTGTTGTCTGCCGGCTTTCAGTTTTATTCCATAGCTAAAGCTTATAATTACATTTATATTTATGGATTTATATTTTGTGTAAGGATGTATTTGGTTCACTTTATTGTTTTTTTATCAGCTCCGCTTTCTTCATGTCTTATTTTACCACTTCTGCCTTTTTTCTGCATTGTTTCCTTTACTATGTCCAAAGTGGGTAGCGGTTGGAGTAACAACTTTTTGCGCTTGCGCTCGTTATATCTCACTTTGTTTGCTTTGATTAATAATAACAATAATAATACCTTACAAGTGCGTATTGTGTTGTTCATAGATACGCATTGTCCAATACACATCAATGAATTTGCAATGAGTGCCAAGAAGCGGAATTATATTGAAGATATTCGTTTTTCATTCGTGTTTCTTAAGAAGCATGGCATAGAGGTGCCACAGTGTGTGATATGTTACAAGACTCTGAGCAACAACGGAATTTGGCCCACATGCTTGTAATACCACTTGAGGACAACACATCCCTCTCTAGCTGACAAGCTCAAAGCATTCTTTGAAACAAAAATAAAAGAACACACACTGAAGCAAGCTGAGCTGGACGACAGGGGAACATTTCGGCAACAAACTTCAAAGGTTCCTGAAACTTCTTAAAAGATTGCTATGTTGATTGCAAAGAGCAAGAAAAGCTACACCATTGGAGAGTCTCTCATAAAACCAAATATGCTCTGTGCAGCAGAGCTAGTTCTGGGGAAGGATAGCGCAAATAAGCTTTCCTAAATTTCCCTATCAAACGATATGGTCAAGGGAAGGATCGATGAATTGTCTCAAGATATCAAAGTTCAAACTCTTGACCAAGTGAGAGTTTCCCCTGTTTTTGCCATCCAGTGTGATGAAATGACTGATATTGCTCAGTGTTTTCACTCGCTGATGTATGCTCGTTTTGTGTCACGGAACAATGTAAAAGAAGAATTTGCTCTGTCACCTGATGGAAAGTTGCACAATGGCAGAATCTATTTTTCCTGTCGTATCAAATTTTTTTTAAGGAAAATCAACAATCTTGGGTCTCACTGGTAGGGGTGTGTACTGGTGTAGCCCCGGCCATGTTTGGTCAGAAGTCTTGGTTTGTCACAAGATTGAAAGAAAAAACTGTTCTGTAACAAGTGCACACTGCATACTTCTTCTTGAAACCTTGGCATCCAGAACTTTGCCTGTTAAAAAAGGGATGTCAACTTCAACAAAGCTGGAGCATTGAACAGTCGTCTCTTCAAACCGCTGAGTAAGGAAATGGAATCTGAACATGAAGCCTTGCTTCTTCACATGAACGTATGATGGCTATCAAAAGGAA
>NC_090732.1:56343468-56368468 GCF_036898095.1 Palaemon carinicauda | reverse complement strand
AATGGTCATAGAGAATATAGATGAGAGAGCATATACTTTCCTCCTTGTTTTTTGAAAAAATTTTCATCAGAATATAAACAGTCGTTGTCTCCCTTTTTTTCGGCACTTTCGGGTATTATTCGAATCTTCAATTTCAAGAAATTTTCTTTGTACATAGTGTATATTTTCTTTGTACATAGTGTATATTTTTGTGGCACGAAAAACTATGTGTCCGGAGCTATAACAGCAATTGTTTGAATTTAGTATACAAAAAAAAAAAAAAGAACACACACACACGACGGGTTTTGCCATTGCTCCTATGAAAACTTAGTCGTTAACTTGGAACTAATCTACCCCATAATTAGCTTATCTCTAACCGTGCTTCGAGCAAACATTCACTCGTTTAGATTTTGACGGTCTGTTCGCTTTGGTTATTGTGCATGATTGTGTTTATAAACGGAAATGAAATACGTTATTTTACTATGAAGTTAAATTATTTTATAATTTTTTAATTCGATGTGTCTTCAGATACATTAAAATTTTCCATGACATCCTTTATGAATGTCTTTTGTTCGGCTTTTGTGTAGAGAAACAATCAATTTCGGTCTCCTACACCGAATTTAGTTTCAGCTTATAGACGTTCAGTAGATGTATAGATAGAACTACAAATAGAACTATAGATAGAAAATCAACGGCTGTTTTCTATTTCCATGAAATTTGCTACTACTTTGATAATTTATTGTATGACTTTTTCTTAGCAGTTGAAATGCTTTCAGTACCATGAACGAGTTATTTTACTTTATTTCTTCAATATCCACGGCTAAACAGATGTTCCTAACTGGGTGCAACGTAGAGGCAATGTATACCGTACGTTTAAGATAATTTAAGATTACTTGATAATTCATATAAAATATTCATTTTCAAAGATTTTTGTGGGTAAGTAGCCCACATCGTTGTGTTGTCTCAGTTATTCACTGTCAATTATTACACAATCCTTAGCGTCTCTGTTGAAGCCGTATGATCAGCATTCAACCTCAGAGAGAGAAAAAGGGGAGGGGTGAGGTTGTTAGATGGGGTGGGGGTGAGGGTGGAGTGGAAGTTGTTTACCTTGCAAAGGTCACAGCAGAGACGACAACAGCCGTCAGGTAGTCTGAAATAAATCAAAGTTAAGAGGGTGGTGGCAAGGAAGGCTATAAGGAGGAAGACAAATAAAGGTGCGTCGGATTTCAGAGACATTTGTTATATATTTATATATATATATATATATGTATATTACATATATATATATATATATATATATATATATATATACACACACACATATATATATATATATATATATATATATATATATATATATATATATATATATATATATGTATATGTATATACTTATATATATTTATATATATATATATCTATATATATATATCTATATATATATATATATATATATATATATATATATATATATATATATATAAACATATAAATATACATATATATTATTTATATAATATATATATATATATATATATATATATATATATATATATATATATATATATTATACATATAATTATTGGTAAGTAAGCAAGGCAAGAGGAATATTTTGTTACTGGAAGGGATTTTTTTTTTTTTTTGCCTTCCTTGTATGTATTTTTGGAATCTTTTACCAATGTTACTCAAATTATTTTCCAGTTTATAATTTCGTTACATGAAATATATAGTGTTTTGGGGCTCGAGCTAGATTTGAAATTCCAAGTTGATATATTTATAATGAGTAAAATTAGTTTTCAATTTCAAGGTTTCTGTTGATATAATTACATGATGATAGGTGAAGTTTAAAATGCTAAATGATTTTGAGGAGGATTTGATCTGTAATAATGAAAAAGGACGTAAAACGATCATTATGTAGCAAATAAAAACAATGAAAAGAGTTTAATATCAGCTTGTTCGACATGAATATTTTGCTGCAAGTTTGAACTTTTGAAGTGCTGCCGATTCAACTACTCGATTAGGAAAACCATTCTACAACTTGGTCATAGCTGGAATAAAACTTATAGAATTCTTTGTAGCATTGAGCCTCATGATGAAGAAGGCCTGACGAAAAGAATTAACTGCAGACCTAGTATTACGAACCGGATTGCACTGCCCGGGAAGATCTGTATGTAAAGAATGATCAGAATTATGAAAAATCATATGCAACATGCATAATGAACTAATCGAACGTCGGTGCCAGAGATTAATATTTAGATCAGGAATAAGAAATTTAATAGATCGTAAGTTCCTATCTACCAGGTTAAGATGAGAATCACCTGCTGTTAGACCATACTTTAAAACAATACTCGAAGCAAGGTAGAATGAAAGAATTGATACACTTCAGAATAGATTGATCACCGAACATCTTAAAAGACTTTCTCAATAAGCCAATTTTTTTTTGTGAAATTGAAAAGTCACTGATCTAATGTGTTCTCAAAAGTAAATTTACTGTCGAGAACCACGCCTAAAATTTTAAGAGTCATACAGAGTTAAAAAAAAAACATCATCAATACTGAGATCCGGAGGTTGAGGAGCAACTGTCATCGGCCTACTTACAATCATACTCTGAGTTTTACTAGGATTCGACTTCATACTCCATAATTTACACCATGCATTAATTTTACCAAGATCTTTACCAAGGGATTCAACTTAAGGTACCCTCACTCAGAAAGGAGTATATATATATATATGTAAATATATATATATATATATATATATATATATATACTTACATATATATATATATATATATATATATATATATATATATATATATATATATATATATATATATGGTTCTAGGTAAATTCCCCCACGGAAAATTCCACCATAGGTAAATTCCACCATAGGTAAATTCAACCACGGAAAATTCAACCACGGAAAATTCCACCATCTCAGAGGTAAGAAAATTAGATTTATATAAAATTGATATAAAAAGGTTAAAGAATGAATAAATTTTTTTCACATTTTATTAAAAAAGAAGAAGAAAATAGCAATCGTATTAAAAACAGTATCTAAGAAAAATATTCCAAGAACATTTATTTCAAATTGCAAGCAATATCCCTTAGAAAATCTAAACAATTTTCAATCTCGTAATTTTCAACTAAATTTCTCAATCGTTCATCAATAAGTTGATAAGTCTTCTTTTTGGATTTCGAGTCTCCAAGTCGAATATGTACCATTTTTGTTTGGCATAATCCTTCCTCTTTTCTAAGGGAATTACAGTTTCTGAAAATCAGGATGGGTTGATGTTATTGAGGATTGCAATGCATTGTGAAAACCTTCGACTGCATTATTTGATCTTGGTAAGTCATTTAGAACTCGTTCACGTACATTCCAAAGTTCAATCGGAAACTGTGGGGTTTATCTTTTTTGACGATGACCCCATCCCCTCACTGTTCCAATTTATGTTGTCTCAAAATAAACTATGAATTCGGTAGGGATGTCTTAATCATCAGATTAAAAACCATTGACAACGTCCTCAATGGTAAAAGATGCTAAAGCCCAAAAGCACTTTATCTTAACCTGGAAACTGTCATCTGTGTTGTACCTAGGACTTCATCGAGTGCACAGATCTTTCGCCAAATAGATTGCCCAAGATGAAAAACACAGCCAGCTACTTCAGAATGTGGAAAATTGGAAACAAAGGAAAAAACTAAAATACTGTCTGGGCCGTTAATACCACTATCGAAGGCCAAAAACAAAGAACCATTTTCCAAGTACTTAACTGTAGAAGGAATTTAAATCCTGACCCAGAAGTTGGAAGGACTGGAATTCCTAAAGAATGTTGCCTCCAGTTACGTATGTTACGTGCAAGTCCAAAATAGTTTGCAACTATGACTGTGCTTCTTCATCAAGATTTAATACACCATTAGCTATCACTTCATGAGTAGACACTCTGCCTGTTCTCATCACCTCGCTCTTCATTAAAGAAACTGCCTTTCGAGTATCAACGCTTGCTCGGTGATTATGGAATCCAGTTGAAAGAATGACTTCTGGTTCAGTACAGTTAAAAGTTATGTATTCTGGTGTGGCAACCTTTATAAATGTGTTCACAACGCCAGTATGGTTTAGTTTTTCTACTGTTATCTGCATGCTTTTCATAAATATAATTTTCTTCATCACATAGCATTCGTTTATTTTTTTTTTCCGAATGAAATAAAGGTTGCCATGTTGAGGGCTTCCAAAGTTTAACTATATAAGAAAATTTAGTAGATGCTCAAAGTAAATTTTCTTGAAGTGCTTTGAAATGAACTACTAATTGACAATTTGAAAGAAACGAAAAGGATAAACAATTGGTATTTAAACAAATTACTAAACAATTCAGTTTAAAAATCGTAAACAAGAACAAGCATAGTTTAAAAGTTGTAAACAAGAAGACGCGAAAATACATTCGTGGTGTGTGTGTGATTGTGTGTGTTTGTGAGATTGTGTGTGTTTGTGTGTGTGTGTATAACCTATCATTCAAGCTTAGTTGTTGCAAACAACTAAGTCACGCTGATATTCCAATGTTCTCCGTGGTGGAACTTACCATGGTGGAATTTACCGTGGTGGATTTTTCCTTGGTAGAATTTACTGGTCACCATATATATATATATATATATATATATATATATATATATATATATATATATATATATAGAATCATCAGTCATCACCATCATCATCACCGATTGCTACTCCATTGCAGAAGGCCTCAGAAATGTCCATCCATTTCTTTCTGTGCCAGTTTATACCGGCAATATTTTTAGTTCGTCAATCCATCGTTTTCTCTTCCTTTTCCCTGCTTCTTTTGCAATCTCTATGGAACCATTTTGTTATTCTTATTGTCCATCTCTCATCTGTATTTCTCATTATGCGTACTGCTCATGCCCATTTCTCTTAATAACATGTTAGAATATCCTCTTCTTAAGTTTGCTCTCATATCCATGTTGCTCTTTTTCTCTTTCTTAGTGTTAGTCCCATCATTATTCTTTACATAGCTCTTTAATGTGTTAGTAGCTTATGTTCTCAGGCTTAGGAAGGCTCCAAGTTTGTGATAAATATGTTAATACTTGTAGGAACATTTATTCAAATACTTTCCTTTTGTAGAGAAAGGGGCATTTTACTTTTCATTATCTTATTTTGTTTAACAAAACCTCTCCATCCAATGCTTATTGTCTGCCCTAAGTATGTAAATTCATTAGCAATCTCTAGAGGTCTGTCCATATCCCTTATTGGTTGTCTTTTTGCATTTTAATTGAACATTATCTTAGTTTTACTTTTATTCAGTTTCAGTCCTATATTTCTGCTTTCTCTATTCAAATATTATATCATCCTTTGCAATTCATCCATTATTCACTAAACATAACTATGCCATCTGCAAATCTTAAGTTGTTAAGGTATTTCCCATTAATGTTAATTCTTACATTTTCCCAAACTAGATTTTTAAATATTTGTTTTAAAAAACTATTTTGATCTTCAGATAAATCTTTCAACGCATGTATTTTTTTTCTTTTTGCGTATGCACCAATTTCAAGCATGTTAATTTACATCTTAGAACGACATTCTATGAATAAATTTTACAATTTCATTGCTTAGAATGTCATAATTTTATTGATTTGAAGGGAGTTGCCAATTTCCATTGAAAAATTTGAATTCGCTAAATGATAAAAACAACAAGCAAGTGCTCTTAACCATGCAAAATCTTTTGTTCATGGTGTAGAATTTTATTTTATTTTTATGCATTTCTTTAATTTCCAAATAATTGTTACAATAAAAACTTTCCGAATACCCTAGAAGAAAATTTCTGGAAACGTTCAACAAAGGAGACAAGAAACCATAGCAAAGCAATTATATACTAAGGAACTCTACTGGAATACCTATAGTTTCCATTTTATATATTTGTTAGGTAGTTGGTTTTCTATCATTCTCTATAGTTGTGAGTTCGCTCACAGTGAAAACTGATTAATTGAAATATATGATAAATAATGTAAAATTACATATATGGGCTTATGAACCATGAAGTCTTATTATGGTAGAAAAGCTTTCAAATATGAAAATAGTTGTAAGGCATTTTAGTAAAGAGAGGGAAATGGTGATTTGTATGGATTCTTCTTACAGTAATGATGTGTTAAAAGTGTAACAGTTTTTTGTTTGCCTAGTTCTTCATGATATCACGTGCTGGACATAAAGAGGAATGTCTACTGTATATTTATACTTCGTTTATCTTTTAAGAATGTTGTAGTTTGTCCGGCACAGGTATCCTACGCTGGCATTTTTCATATTATGAAAATCATATTAGTTTCATGGATTTTATTAAAATAGTTTTTATCTCTTGAAATGCAATTCTCTGTTTCCTACAGATATTTTGAATATATCTTATTACATCTATTCTTGGTTAAAACTTGAATTTCATTATTATAAATGATGTGACAGATCTAAGTTTAGGGGTCATATGCTTTGTAAGAGGATGTAAAAGGACGCGATTTATCTCATTATAGAATTATCGCTCTAGGTCAGCTACTGTGATAGGTAGGGGCACCCCAATGCCTTCACCTACCCCCGAGGCCAAGGAATTATTTAGTCTATAATGTCCTGAAAAACAGAAGTGCCACAAAGGTTGACTATTCACAGACTTGACAAGCAAGGAAAACAAACAGAAAACATATTGGAATCTCCAGTTTCAATAAAAGGGAAAAAAAAAAAAAACAGAAAATGACTGACTTCAATTATTTTGATGAAAATGTAGTACAAAGAACAATTCGTGAGGTCTACGATCGGAAGGAAATTCTTACTATCGACAAATCATCTTTAGCAAGGAAAGAAAATATTTTTTTTTTCTATTTTTTTTAAATATAAGCAGGTTTCTGATATGATTTTCTCAATACATTAAAAAGAAAATGTAATTGATGCAGTGAGTGTGGTAGGTATTAGGATGGCCAAAGCACCATTTACCCATTGAGATACGACCGCCAGACTACCTTTTACTGGTCACATAGTACTAAATTGGATTTCTTTGGTCACGGCTCATTTTGTCATTGCTCAAGATACGTTTTGCATGCAGTGATATTTGCGATCATCGTTGAGCACTAATTGCATTTATTCCTATAGCGCTATTTTGCAACAAGCGATTATCGCTACAGTCGCGAGCGATCATCCCTGGCTTCAAATAGTCGCTCGTTGCAAAACAGCTCCATAGGAATAAATGTAATTAGTGCTGAGCGATGATCGCTGGGCGATCATTGCTGAGCGATGATCGCAACAATCGCTGCATACAAAACGTACCTTTACGCATACCACGAATAAACCTATCCTTTTACACATTCTCCTCTTTCCTCATACACCTGGCAACCCTAAGCTAACTAAAAAATTCTTCTTTACTCAAGGGGTTAACTACTGCACTGTAATCGTTCAGTGAATACTTTCCACTTAGTAAGCGTAGAAGAGACTTTTTAGCTATGTTAAGCTGCAATTCTAGTAAAAGGATACTCCAAAATCAAACCATGCATTGTCCTCGAGTCTCGGGTAGTGCCATAGCCTCTGTACCATGGTCTTCCATTGTCTTGGGTTAGAGTTCTCTTGCTTGAAGGCACTCTCAGGCATGCTATTCTACCTGTTTTTACTTTTTTTTTTTAAATGGTGTTTTGGGTAGGTTTAATAGAGGGATCATGGATGCCTGGTGGTTTATGAAGAAGTTGCATTTTTCCTATCTGTTTCTTTATCTTCCACTCTGGTATTCCTTCTCTAAACCAGGGTGGTCCAACTACAGGCCCGCTGGCCAAATGTGGCCCGCGAGGGGATTTTTTGTGGCCCTCCAACAGTGACCTAATTATGCAGTGTGATTTAATGTGTCGAAACCTTACTGGCCCTAAAATGATCCCTCCTGAATACTAAATAAATAAAAAAAATGATAAATAATGAAATAAGATTAAAATTACACATTTCAGTAAAATTTCAATACTCTCTCTCTCTCTCTCTCTCTCTCTCTCTCTCTCTCTCTCTCTCTCTCTCTCTCTCTCTCTCTCTCTCTCTCTCTCTCCAAACCATGCGTTCAATACAAATGTTTAATTTACTTTTGACGGTAGATAGAGTAATAATAATAATAATAATAATAATAATAATAATAATAATATAATAATAACCAATATAAATGTAACAAGATTAATGAAAACCCCGTGAATAGAATGGGGATGGAACCCCTGATGTTTCGAATAGTTTTCAGCTTGCCTCTGTTTTGCACTTAAGCACTATTGTTCATAACGTCTTTCCATATTGAGTCAAAATAAGAAATGAAAGTTCTCTGATATGAACAGAGCATATGATATGAAATGGGAAGAAGAATATTGTGTAGCATCAAAGAGGTTCTGTTCTTAAGGAATATGTTCGAAGTCAGTGTGAGACATTGCACAAGGAAAAGTATGTTCAATTTATGGGAAAATCACGAAGTGGTGTATTGAATATCTTGATGGGCAAACATCAACAGCAAATACATGGGCTACATAACTTCTGAAAACCACAAACAGGTAGTCTTACTGCTTTATAAAAAGTTACTTTGGTGCTTATAACAAATATAAAATCTTTTAGGAGTGGAGAGTTAATAAAGCCGTGTGCAGTAAAGAAGGACAAGAGTTTGCTGAAGAAAAATTACCCGGTAGTAAAGAAATTTGAAAGTGTGTCATTCTCTTACCAAAGAGTTGTAAGAAGAGTGAATGAATTTGATCAGCATGTTTCCATGGAACTTAAAAATGTAGTGAAACATCGCAAGTACTTTTTACTGGATTTAGATGACAGCACTGATGTAAGTGACACAAGTCAGTTGCTCGTATTTGCTGGCAACATTGGCGAAGATTTTGTGGTACACGAAGAGCTTGTCAAAATGCAGTCATTGAATGATGATAGCAGTGGTTCTGATATATATATATATATATATATATATATATATATATATATATATATATATATATATATATATATATACACATACATACATACATACATAAATACACACGTTTCCCTTAAATCCGTGGTCAATGAATATGGAGGGTTTAAAATGTGTTCCTGCATTATAAGTAATTGTACGGAAGCTATGGTTGGCAGTAATGTGGGGTTAGTTAGTCTTTTAAAGAAAAATGGAGTGCATTGCATCATACTGCACAGTATTTTTTGCCAAGAGGCCTTATGAATTATAACATTGCAGATGAATAATGCCATGACAAGTATTGTCAGTATTGTGAACTTAATCAGAGGAGGAAAAAAGTTTTTTTTTTCTTTACTTTCTTTGCTCCCAAGCAATTCATACAGTATTGACTGCCCACCTGAGCGTCTAAACATGAACCTAAAACAAGGAAAATTACAGAATGTTTCCCAGCCAGTAGGAAATGTTGATTCTCTCCGTAAAAAGCTGCAACTTTTCAGTGAATGCTTAAATAAGAATGATGTAACACACTTCACTTCTTGTCATGAATTGAAAAGAAATAATGGAACATACTCCTCATCTTTCTTTTTGGAAAACTTGAAGGGTTATATTGTGAATTTGATAAAGGATATATATATATATATATATATATATATATATATATATATATATATATATATATATATATATATATATATATATATATATATATATATATATATATATATATATATATATATATATATATATGGTTGTGGTTGTTGATTTACTTTGATTGTACAGTATTTTGAAGTTAAACAGGAATAGAACTGTGAAAGGTTCTGTTTTTTTCTTATCTTATAATTAGAAATTATTACTAAATACTAGTATCTGAGTTGTTTAAATCTTTTTCTCTCTTTTTGTATATCATGTGTACTTTAATTATGATTTTAAGTTAAATATTAACAGAACTATATAAGCTTTGAATTTGTAATTTTTGCCAGATTTTTTTTTTAGTCTTGCTTCGGAAGAAAATATACATACAAATAAGTATGGGGGAAAATCTTATGACATGGTGTGTAAACTCTTCAAGTGCATCTACATACTTGGTAAAAAGAAATCACTTATATAAAGGAAATGAATCCTCTCCCCTTGGGGAAAGGTGCTCCCCTTCAGTTACTGCACCAGGATTTATAATTCTAATATTAATTTTAATTTGTGGCCCGTGCCATCAAGGATTTCAGGTAATGTGGCCCTTGGCATGGAAAAGGTTGGACCACCCTGCTCTAAACCATCGTTACTGTCCTCCCTTCAGTTGAAGTGGCTATCCCGGAGGGTACTTGCATGATATGTCAGCTCCGCCATGTTGGCTAATTTTATCCGACATTTTGTCATTAATTTATGAGTTGTATCGCTATATATATATATATATATATATATATATATATATATATATATATATATATATATATATATAAATCCTGCTATGAATGTGGATGTCATGATATATAGGTCATAAAAGTTGTGGCAGGCATAAATTTTATTTGTGTTCAATCTATAGAAATCCAGACTTGGATGATTCTATCTCTGATTGACTTCTTACCATTATGGCTAAGATACAAGAAGATGATTAGGAGGCATTTTCTGTGCTTGTTTGTGATTTCAACGCTCAGCATATAGATAGAGAGTAGTTAAATTCTGTTTCTCCTACCGATCGCTATGGCTTAAGCGCTTTGAACTTTGTCTCTGAATCAGGCAGTGAGCAAATCATAAGTGAAGCTACTCATAGGTCTAGTAACTGCTTGTACCTAGTACACACAGACTTCCCTGGTGTTATAACAAGTAAGGTTAGTTCTCCGGTTGGGACGTCTTATCATGCTTTTGTTTTGTCAGTAATTAAGACTGAGCAGCCTGTCCGTCATGAGTCATACTCATAGAAGATATATATCAAATCTCAAGCAGCTTTGAGTGGCCTTTTGAGTGATCTTTTGCCATAATTAGGTAAAAGTGTTGAGCCTGTTACTTTCTTGAATGAGAATCCGGCCACCATAATTGATAGGCCTATCCCTTCGCGTGTGTTGAAATATCGAGTGAAAGAAAGAGCCCGGGTCTTACACAAGGTAAGGCAATCTATACAGACAGATAGACAGAGTGAAAGACAAATCCTGGTTCAATGATGATTGTAGAAATGCTTATTTTGAGTAGCAGGAGGCCTCTAATCTTTGGAAGGGTAACAGATCAGTTTTGACTTGGAATAACCATATTCGAAGTTAAGAACTGTTGGTCAGAGAGTTTATACTTCCACAGAAAATGAATACAGATCAGTTTTTACTTGGAATAACCATATTTGAAGTTAAGAACTGTTGGTCAGAGAGTTTATACTTCCACAGAAAAAGGATACAATTTGACCATAAAGAACCCCATTTTGTTACAACCCAAGAACATAAGTGGTGGGCTACCCTTAAATATGCCCTCATTGGTGTAGACCTAAGAGTTTCCCATGTACTTATAGCAGATGGCCCTATCACTCACTGTCCAAAGGTAAGGGCAACCCTTTTGGCTGATTTGTTTGACAGTAAGCAAAGTAATGAGAAACTCAACCTTCCTCATTTCTGTTTCCCTGAGGTTAAATTAAGTAATTTAACTTTTCGGTCCCGTGAAGTTAAAACACACTTTATGGACCTTGATGCTTATGGAGATGTAGACCTAAATGGTAGTTTTCCAATTTTACAAAGACTCCTGAGTTTTTAGCTTTTAAGTTGTTTTCTATTTAATGCACATTAGCAAGAAGACTTTATTTTTGTACTTGTTGGAGAATTAGTAATATTGCTCCATTAAGTAAATGTGGATGTGGTAGTTCTAACCCTGCTGATTACTGACTGATTTCCATAACTTGTATATTATCTAACGTTTTTTAAAATCTCATGGCAAAAGTTATAAATAGGTATGGTGAAGGTAATAATCTGTTCCCTAGTTTGTAATTTGTCTTTTGCAAATGCCTTGGAGCATGTGATCCCCTTCTTGCAATTTCCAATGCTGTACAGAAATCCCTTGATTGTGGTTAGGAAGTTCGTATGATTGTCCTTAATTTTAGTGCTGCCTTTGTTATTCATGATGCCCATGTTTTCAAACTCATACAGTTTGTAGGTGGGTCTTTTCTTAGCATCATTATTGAATTTGGGGCAATTAGCTGACCTTCACATGGTGCCCCTGTTGTTCCGCAAGGAGACTAGTTGCTACAAGGCACAAATTCAGAATCATAAGCTTCAATGTTGAAGGAATATCTACGACCAAATCGGAACTTCTTGCCAACTTAAGACCCTGTATACTCTGTCTACAGGGGACACAGAAGAATCTGGTTCATGCAACTACAAATATCCCATTCGTGTCCTGTCTACAAAAGTGCAATCTTTGCCCGTAGTGAATCCATCATCCTGAACTGCAAAGACATCTCAGTTGGCAAGCCGGAAATCTTTCAGGTGGACACTGAACACATTAACATCATAAATGTGTATAAACCACCAACAACAAACTTCACATGGCCACAAACTTACCAACTAGGAAACATGGCATACCTTGTTATTAATGATTTTAATAGCCACAGCACTACCTGGGGTTGCAGCCATATAAACAGTGATGATGAGCCCTTCTAGAACTGGGCCACAACCCCATAACTTAATACCCATGCATGATGTAAAGGATAAAACATCTTTGAGTAGCACATGCTGGAGTTGGGAATATTATCCAGAATTAGCATTTGCCTCATCAAAGCGTTACCAAAACATTGAAAAGTTGATCGGCGCCCCTTTACCAAAATCACAACACTGATCAATAATAATTGACACAAAACCTATGATCAGACTCTGACACCAAACCCAGACCCAGATTCAACTTTTGCAAGGCAAATTAGAAAAGATTTGAGTCAGCCCAGCTCCAAAGCACTACATTGACTTCCAGTCACTGGTTTGGGAAGTTTCAAAGAAACACACCTCTAGAGCCTGCAGGAAGAGCTACATCACAGGTCTCAGCGAACAATAAAAAAGCAGTATATGAAGTACATCCAGGCACTTAACCATCCCTTTGCTGAAATTACCATGGAACTTGGAGAGGCACTTCTGGCCTCAATCAGCAACGAAAGAAATGAGCCCTGGCACGAATTCATAACTACCATACACATGACCCATCATAGCAAAAAAAGAATGGGCAACCATCATAAACTGAACCTAGGTTAGCTTCCGTAAACACCCCTCCCGCCACCGCACCTTGACCTTGACCTTTGACGCAATCACTCTCAAATCACATTACAGGCAGTTATTGAATTATGCACATCTTGGCATTAGTTTCATGCAAATCGGTTAAGATTGACCGTGGTATAATAAAAACACGTTTTTACCCTTACATTACCTTGACCTTTGACCTAATTACTCTCAAAATCTAATAGAATTATAAGATTATGGCAAAGCATCCCGCCAAATTTCATCAGATTCGGTCAAATAGTTTTTGAGTTATGTGTATCACAAACAAAGAAACTTGAATGATGAATAAATGCACGCCTATCAAAATATAACCTAGCGAATTAGCAAACCTATGGATGGATTGGGTTTGTGTGTGGGGGGGCATGCTATCATATACATAATTCTGTACTAGTTGTCCCTGATACTTTATGCAGAAAATTATATATTAACAGTTTCTGGGAGTGTACCTAAGCTTTAAAGAAGGGTAATGATTTATGTATTGATGAACATTAGAGAGATAAAACGAAATCGTTAACAACTATTTTTTGTTTTCTTTGGAAAGATGAGAGGCGAGTTTAAAGATGCTACACATAGTACCATTTGTTATATTTCAATATAACTTTAGACATTAATGCAAACACAGGAAAAAATCTATATATTTGGGAGTGAGTAAATAGAATCGGGAATGGAAAAGAATTGAACCGATGTACCCAGGACCCACTTAAAGACCCAAGGTCTCAAGCGAATTTTCCTGGGAAGGATTATCTCTACGGGAAGTATTTAAAGAGCCTTACATACCTTTGAACCTGACCAATATATACTGTACATCTGACATTCCTGCTTTTTCTACCTGGACCCACCATAGCGATGCAAGAACCCGTGTCTGCTCAGACTGGCGAGGCAATCTATATAACAGCCATATCAATCATAGAAAGTTAAACACCCTTATAACTCCGAAGTTTTATTGATAATGTTTAATCTTTTGCGGACAAAGAGACTGATTGGAGCCGTCATTAAAGAACACCTGTTCTTTTATACCCAAATTCCTCGCAGCTTAATTTCTTTTGTTACATTACCCGCATTTCAGTGTATAGTAGGTCATCCTTTTTTTTTTCTTTTTCTTATCAAGAACCATCCTCAGATGTTTCAAGAAAAATCTGGTTTCCATCTTGCTCGATGTTGCAATGATGCCCAAGTACATTTGCCATCTATCTTTAGGTCATCAAGAACTCTCTCTCTCTCTCTCTCTCTCTCTCTCTCTCTCTCTCTCTCTCTCTCTCTCTCTCAGCCTAGTATCGTACTTGTTTCGCTTGAGAAAAATGTTAGTGCTTTGATGTCATTCGTTCACTAGATGGTAATTCATTATGCAAACCTGAACTCTGGTAAGAAGATTAAGAGTAAGTTTGCAAAATTAGTGCCGGTGGTGAGTTTCCAAATGCAGTGAAAGACCTCTTGTCCTCTGTGAAGGAGAGAGAGAGAGAGAGAGTGAGAGAGAGAGAGAGAGAGAGAGAGAGAGAGAGAGAGAGAGAGAGAGAGAGAGAGAGAGAGAGAGATAGTGGTAGTATTCAAATCACAATTACACATATTCATTAAAAAGATTCCAGGTGGTTCCTGATCTATTATGATTCTGCATATAATAAAGTGCTTATATGCCATTTTTCAGGCTCTTATCACAACTTTAACAATTCTTCCAATATGTCATTCCTATCCGCTGGCCTACTGTATAATAGGTGTAGTTGAATGTTTTCTTTTGATTAGATCACTCTTGAGTAAATTCGGATTTTTTTTACTATTCAGTTTTACGTTTAAGCATAGTATGTAACTTTGATTGTAATGTATTAAATGAAATCTTACCCAACAAAAGACGATGGAACGATATAGTCATACGAAAGAGGAAAGCATATTGTTACAAGAGGTGAAAATGTTCCATCCAATATTGAATACAATCAAGCCAAAATAATGTAAACTTTGTAATGAAGATCTCTTAGTGAGTAAACAAACTTGCAATTTTAGAGAAAAAGTAAACGCCCTTCGTTATCTAGTGTAGGCGCCAGTTCTCAAGCTTAACTGCCAGTTCTTTCCCTCTTAACGCTATCTATACACGCCACTTTTATCTAGGGATCAGTTTACAGTTTGAAATCGCTAAAACATAATAACCTCTGCGATATCGTTGTATATTATGTTCTGTGCTTCTTAGTAGCGATAATAACATTATTATCCAGGCAAACACTGTTCTTTCTTTGTTGTAACTGTTCTATATATACATATACATATACATATATATATATATATATATATATATATATATATATATATATATATATATATATACATACATACATATATATATATATATATACATACATATATATATATATATATATATATATATATATATATATATATATATATATATATATATATATATATATATAGATATATATATATATTAACGAGCAGCATGCAATGTGTCATTTCTTAACCTACAGTATCATTTAGGCCAAGAGTTTTAGGTTTAGAACCTGAACAAAGTTTTAATCATTATTTACTCGTTAACTTATTCATATGATCCATGAATATTCTAATTTTACTCATAAGGTTTCTATATTATTACCACGGATTGGGGAAAATTGACCATATATATGTACAAATTAACAAAATAGAGATTTTATTAAATCTTTAAGATACATTACTGAAATCGAATTCTCTGTTCCTATAGAATCATATATTTTAACTCATTATTTGAATCTCATGATGTTTTAAGCCTGAAATCTGAAAGAATTTCAAGCCTGCGACCGTCTTGGACGCCATCTCGAATTTGTCTAAAACTCAAAATGGATTCTTGAGGACTTTCAGTATGTTATTCCTTTCACTTTTCTGAACATATCCTGAAAGTTTCACCTTATTATAAATTTTTATTTGGTTTGATTCAACATTGAATTTGTATTCCTGGGCTAATTTTATGGCATGCATTTTAAACAGTTCCCCTCTTTTATTTTCAGGTGAGTGAAAATGCTGTTTGAGCAGCTGTGGTAAGAGGTTTTGTAGTTCTCTGACTGCTGTGAGTATTTATTCTTGGAGGCGTGTGTAAAATTTTGTACGCCATAGATAGTTTTTTTTTGTATATATAACTTTCAACTGCAGCTACTATTGATGGGAGTTGTCTTAGATCTTACCCAGCCTGCAAGAAAATCACTTTCCCCTTGTTGCGTTACGGACCTACGAAGCCTTTCAATATTTTCTCTATTTGTATTATTAGAAGGTTTCTCGACTCGCGCATGTCTCCTTTAGTGGTCTTTATGGATTAGTTAAATTTGAGCTCGATTTTATTAGCATGTTATATTATGTTTAAATAACTAATATTTCACTTCTCTACGCTAAAAAACAAGAAGCTGTGCAAGCTCAAGGGACACTGAAACAAGAGAATTTTTGTATATACTAAAGCCAAAGTTTATAGCTTAGTATGGTTGCCTCAGCATTCCCAGCAATGGATGTCTTGCGAATCTAGCTTCAATATCAGGTGGAATACAATAAAACTGTGAGGGTGTTTTTTTTTTTTTTTTTTTTAGGTAAAAGAATAAAAGACGAATGATATGATGCAACAGAGGAAAATTGAGTCGGTCCAACCCAATAACTACATCCATGACCACTTTTTTTATTCTTTAAAGTTGTCAGTTTCAAACTGTTCTTTGGCTTATCCCTAGATCTGAATGCCTTGAGATACCAACGAGAATTTACTTGATGTTATATCATCATCATCATCATCATCTCTTCCTATGCATATTGACGCAAAGGGCCTCGGTTAGACTTCGCCAGTTGTCTCTATCTTGAGCTTTGGATTCAATACTTCTCCATTCATCATCTACTTCGCGCTTCATTGTCCTCAGCCATGTAGGCCTGGGTATTCGATCTCTTCTAGTGCCTTGTGGAGCCCTTCTGAAAGTTTGGTGGACTAATCTCTTTTGTGGAGTACGAAGAGCATGCCCAAACCATCTCCATCTACCCCTCAACGTGATCTCATCCACATATGGCAGTCGAGTAATCTCTCTTATAGTTTCATTTCTAATCCTTTCCTGCCATTTAACTCTCAATATCCTTCTGAGAGTTTTGTTCTCAAATCTACTAAATCTATTCGAGATTGCTTCATTGTCATACCATGACTCATGTTCATATGTAACACCGATCTCACTAAACTGATATATAGTCTGATTTTCGTATGTAATTTCAGGAGATATGATTTCGAAATTTTACTCAACCTAGCCATTATCTGATTTTCCTTTTTCAATCTTCCACTAAACTCTAATTATAAAGACCCTGTATTGGAAATCATAGCTCCTAAATACTAAAATGATTCTACTTCAGTAATCCTTTCTCTTTCCAATGATATTTCATCTTCCATTGCATACTCCATTCTCTTCATTTCTGTCTTTCTTCTATTTATCTTGAGCCCAACCTCGTGTGATATTTCATGCATTCTGGCAAGCAAGCATCGCTTATCCTATGGTGTTTTCCTAACAAAGACAGCATTATCAGCATACTTTGGGTCTGCTAATTTTCCATCACCAATCCAGTCCAATCCTTTTCCATCATCTCCGACTGTTCTACGCATTACAAAATCCATGAGGAGGTGAACAACATAGGTGACAACGCATTCCCTTGGAGTACTCCGCTGTTCACTGGAAATTCATTTGATAAGACTTCATTAACATTTACTTTGCACTTGCTATGCGCATAAGCAGACTTAATCAAATTAACCTATTTAAGAAGATTTTCACAATAACGCTGAACTCTCCACAATATTGGCCGGTTCACATTATCAAAAGCTTTTCCATAGTCCAAAAATGCCATCAAAAGTTGATTTCTATATTCTACGCATTGCTGTACAACATGTCTCAAAATGAAAATTTGGTCAGTGCAACTTCTACCTTTTCGAAATCCTGTTTGTTCATCTCTCAGCTTTTCATCAACCCTTCTCTCCAGTCTCTTTAGAATAAGCACAATATATATTTTCATAACAACTGTATTATGCCTCTGTAATTATTGCAATCATTCAGGTTTCCTTTTTTGTCATTTTCACCAACACTTCTAACTCCCATTCATCAGGTTTTGCCTCTTCATGCCACATTCTACAGAATAATCTTGTAAGTATTCATTTTCGGCTAGTATCATCTCAGCAGTTATTCCCTCGTATCCAGGGGCTTACGATCTCTTTACTTTTTTTATGATAACTTCGACTTCAAACACACTGAATTCATTCATGGGCACATCAAGGTCTTCCTCAGCTTCAGGTATATCGATCAAATTATTCCCTTCGTATCTGCTATTCATAACCTCACTAATGTGTTCAATCCAACGTTGTCTTTCTTCATCTTCTGTTGTTATAACAGATCCATCTCACATATAGATCTTAGGAATAATCTCTCTAAGGCAAGATTTTTACGTATGTCTTAAGAGCTTAAAATCATGATGGTGATGATGTTGATGATGATGATGACGAGTATTTATAATTATAATTATCATTATTAAGTTATTATGTAATCGTCTAGCCATATAGATCTCAGTAACGTAAATTTTTTGTGATTCTGATTAATCCACTGCGACGCATGCAATTCTAACGGGCTCTGGTTTTAATTGTGACGTCGGAGAAATCTATGGAGATCTAGAAAAATTCATGATATTTTTTTTATCATGCTTACGTGGAGTTTAGAAAGGAAGTGACGTCATTTGAAATGAGTCTCAATCCCCGAATTATGTTTTATTCTAGTAAATAGGGATGTCTTTGAGAAAGTTCTCATCACGTGAATAGGAGCAATTCCAGTACCTGTCATAATATTATGAAAACATAAAGTTCTATTGCAAAGATCAATACGATAAACCTTTTGGGAACGAGTTTTTTTTTTTTTTTTTTATTGGCCCACCATTTCAACTAACGTGACCATATAAACAGGAAAAAACGGTTTAAACAATATCACTGGTGTTATAACGAGGGTTAGTAACTAAAGGCTATGGGAGAGATTTGTGAATCAGCATGCCGACACCCGTTCTTAAGCCAATTATGTTTCGCCTTGACCTTACTTTCACCAGTGAGCTGCTCTCTCCTCTGATTCGTGAAGAAGCGATAGATTAAAGGGCTTGAAGAAATGTTGGGATGGGTTTAAACCGTCTAAAATGCCTCTCTGATTTTCAAGAAGGTTAAAAGTATTCGCAAGATGCATCGGGAAGAGTTCTGCAATATGATTATCCCGTGAAAATCAGTAGATTAGTCTTAAGTGGTAATGTGAGACTTCTCTTAATTCGTTACGATAGACGGCTAATTGTTAATTTGATCTCTCTCTCTCTCTCTCTCTCTCTCTCTCTCTCTCTCTCTCTCTCTCTCTCTCTCTCTCTCTCTCTCTCTATGCATCACGCATTTACATTTCTTATGGTGTAATGGCGGAATGGATGTCTGTGATGCTTTTATGGAATTAAATATTGAGTAGAAATTTTAATTTGCATATTTGGGCATACATAATCATTATTGTTGTTATTTTCATATAATTTTGTTTAATATTATAATTTTTATCTATATATTCATTATTATTATTATTATTATTATTATTATTATTATCATTATTATTATTATTATTATTATTATTATTATTATTTTTTTATATTATTATTATTATTATTGATAACGATAAGTCAGGAAAGACCTCTACTCTAATCGATTTCTTTACACTTTTGTATTCAAGTGGGGATATCAGTAAAGTTATATATACATCCATAACTATCATTATTATATTGTTTATGTTTTTGTTTTAGTTAATACACCAGGTAGAATATAGATACTAAGCTTAGAATAGTATATTTTCCCGTAACACTATGCTTTTGAAAGTAAAATTACTTTTAGTTACTTGAAAATCTAATCGTTTTGTGTGAGTTTTAGGCATCAGTAATAGGTCCTACTCCCTATGCTCAAAGTATTTTATTATTATTGTTATAATTATGATTATTATTATTATTATTATTATTATTATTATTATTATTATTATTATTATTATTATTATTATTATTATTGTTGTTGTTGCTGTTGTTGCTAACTAGCCAGACTACAACCAAGTTGGAAAAGCAGGATGCTATTAGACCACGGTTCCATTAAGGAAACCAGCCTAGTGAGGAAACGAAATAACAAAATAACTCTAAGTCAGAAGTAATGAATAAAAAAGATAAAATATTCAGGATCAGTAACAATGTTAACATAGATCTGTCAAACAGAAAGGTGTTTACGACAAGTTTGAATTTCTAAAGTTCCACCGATTCAACTAAGGAGGATCATTCCACAGGTATAAAACTTCGAGAATACTGTGTACTTTTGAGTCTTATGATGGAAAATGCAAAACTATTAGAATTAACTATATACCTAGTACTGCGTATATGATAGTAAAGCTTGTAAAGATGTGAATGCAAAGGATGGTCAGAATTTTGAAAAATCTTATGCAACATGCTTAAAGAACTAATCGATCGATGGTGCCAGAGATAAGTATCCAGATCAGGAATAATAAATTTAATACACAGAGAGTTTTTGCCTCTCAAACTAAAATGAGAATAAGCAGCTGAAGACCAATCAGGAGAACAATACTCGAATCATGGTAGAATGAAAGAATTGAAACATTTCCTCTGGATAGATTGAAAACAAAAAATTTTAAAAGGTTTTGTTAATAAACCGTTTCTTGTGCAAATGAAAATTAAACAGAATTATATGATTTTCAGGGTTAATTCTCAGATGGCTGAAGGGCTACAAAGGTCTTAGGGTTACCAAAAAATCATCAAATAATTCTAATGATATAAGGTTGCAAGAGTCTAGTTTTGGTATAAAATCTTATAAATGTTGGATGCTCCTAGATATCAATGTGTATCGTTCAAGCGGTTTTTATGAACAATATGTAATTATACAATTTCCATTTGTGAACAATTTCCTGAAGTGTACTTCTGTAGATTTCCCTCTTTCGTGGTGAATTGGAGAATCTTAAGATTGTTTAGTGAGTAAATTTAATTACTCTAGATTTACCCTGCTAAGATATATAGAATTTTTGAATAATCTGTTATTGCTTTGAGATGGATTGATACTGGATGTCTTGTTCTGTTATTGTAAGAGGTTGTGTACTTCTAATTGCTGGAAAACATTTAATTATCGTGATTCTCTTTTCCTTTCGTTTCAACTTATAGATACTCTTCTCCAGAACGTAAATGCTCTATCCATTATATAATCATATACAACGCCATTATTTTTGCGTCATAAATTTCACAAAAATTTCAGTGCTGGGTTTTTACTTAGCTGCTTAGTGACGCATGCAATTTTACTTCACATTTATTTAGTCTACAAACGTTAATAAGGCATTCGGTTATAGAAGTCTAACGTCTAAAGAATTGCTACTGCCATGAGAAGCAAAAATCATTGGTAATGAAATTTGTCCCATAAATGACGAACAATAAGTCAGTTTTAGGCTTAACATCGTACTATGTTTCTACATTTCAAAACCCGAATACTGTCGTTGACTTTTTTATTATATATATAAGAAAGAATCGTGATCTTTAGTAACATTTCTTTTTTTACCAATTAATGTTCAGAGGAGAACATTTGTAGAGGGCTGCTGCGTCAGGGGCCTCCCATATAAACGAGTTGGAGGGTCAGGAGTGAGGGACATGATGGCGCTGATGGTGTCAATAAGGAAATGACCATTTTAGTTGCTACTTGCACTCCCAGCTGATGATCTGGCAGGGGGACGGTGGCTGTTGTGTCTCAATCACCTTGAGTGCCCCACCAACAAACCCGCAAACACACATTCCTTATTTCATATGAGAGAGAGAGAGAGAGAGAGAGAGAGAGAGAGAGAGAGAGAGAGAGAGAGAGAGAGAGAGAGAGAGAGATGTTAACAAAAGCTAATGATATAATTCGTCAAGTTTCTAGCCTTTTATTCAAATATCTCCCTTTCAAATAAAATGTACCCTATATTAATCAGAAATTTCTGGATATTTGAGCTAGAGAAATTTTAAAATTTAACAACAAACTATCGGGTGCTTTGATTAATTTTTCCCTTTATATATATATATATTGTGTATATATATATATATATATATATATATATATAATATATATAAATATATATATATATATATATATATATATATATATATATATATATATATATATATATATATACAGTATATATATATAAATATATATTGTATGCATATATAATATATATATATATATATATATATATATATATATATATATATATATATATATATTATACATATATATACTGTATATATATATATGTGTGTATATATATATATATATATATATATATATATATATATATATATATATATATATATAATCATCATTACCAGCCATTTCTAGTCCACTGTAGGAAAACGGCTGCAATGGACTTTCAATGCCAATCTATACCCGCAAATTTTCTTAGCTTGTCTGTCCATCATCTTCTCTTCCTTCCCCTGCTTCGTTTGCAATCTCTAGTGACCCATTCTTTTATTTTTTTTATTTATCCATTATCTGTCATTCTCATTGTATCCTGCCCATGTCCATTTCTTTTTCTTACATTTTATTAGAATATCCTGTACTTTAGTTTGCTCTCGTATCCATATTGCTCTCTTTCTGTCACTTAGTGTTATTCGTATCATTATTTTTTCCATAGGTCTTTGAGTTGTAATTGGTTTATGTACTGAGCCATTAGTAAATCTCCAAATTTCTAATGCATAAGTTTATATTGGTAGGACCATTTCATTGAATATTTTCCTATCTGAGGAGGTGACATTTTCTTTTTCATAATCTCATTTTGTTTACTGAAAGATCTCCATCCCATGTTTATCATCTTTTTAATTTCGGTCTCGTGTCCTAGGGAAACACTTACTGTCTGTCCTAAGTGGGCTACGTATTATTCATTAACGATCTCCAGAGAGGTTCGTCCATAACATTTATTTGTTGTCTGCATTCTCATTGAACATGACCGCTGGCCAGTTCGGTTTAGTGATAGAGGGAGGTTTTCATCTGATCGCTCACAGCAAACCAACTTAGTATTAGGGGTGGAGGGCCTTGACTAGTACAGCATTGATCAGCAAAGCTGTATTGCTCAGGGTCACTCATACTTGTTTGGTTTGCAGTAAGCGATCAGACTAAAATCTCGCACCATCACCAATCCGCACTGGTCAGCGTGGTGATAAAAACTGGTCAAAATCCAGACATGAATTGACATGACTGTGGCCTTTATCCAACGGTGAACTAGAAACGGCTGCATTTATTGATGTTGCTACCGGATATATATATATATATATGTATATATATATATATATATATATATATATATATATATATATATATATTTTTGAATGGAAATACCTTAACCTTATGAAAGGGTTTGGGTATTACCATGACCAGTAATTCTGCACTTGTCAGGTCCACCCATACTAGGTTGGTTTGCTGTGAGCAATTAGATTAAAGGCACTTATCATCACCAATCCGCAGTGTCCACCGTGGTGATGAAAACTGGCGAAAGCCCATACATGAATAAAACAGCCCCCTCTCGGTCCCCATTCCCAAGCACCAGTGGAACAACTGCATAAGGAAGCGGCCAGATACGTCCCACTGCAGGGTGTGCTAAAAATTCCAGACTAGAACAGGCTATTTTTGGAACTGAACATTGCAACATACAATGCTAGGACTCTTGCTGTTAAGAAAACCTTGTTGTGTTGCTAGAAGAGCTGAAAGAAATACTCGTAAATTGGTATATAATAGGAATGAGTGAAATTAGAAGATCTGGGGAATCTTATGTAGAGTTAAAAGAGGGTCATAATATATTTTGCTTCAGAGAGCATAAAAGAAACAAAGGAAATGAACCGGGTTTGCTTATTAGTAAAAAATCTTGCAGGTAACATAGTAGAATATTGCAGTATTAGCGATAGAAATGCAGGATTATCTAAGTAGATTATAAGTATAAACTGAAGGTGATTCAAACATATGCACCAACAACATCCCATAAACAACAATATAAGTTTTTATGAAGATCTAGAAATACCTTTGAAAACCCCAATTTACATTTGTTTTGGAGTGATTTAAATGCTAAATTATGTCAGAAAGAGGGAGTAGAATCAGCAGTAGGTAAATTCGGGGTGGAAACAAGAAATGTCTTAGGGGACATGCTTGGAGATTTTGCATAGAGAAACAATCTTAAAATTATGAACAACTCCTTTTATAAAAGAGTGTATAGAAAATCGACATGAAGAAGCGCAAATGGAGAAACTGAGAACGAAGTAGATTTTATTCCAAGTCAAAAAGTTAATTTAGTTAAATATATAATAGTTTTAAACAAGTTAGAGTCAAGAGAATATAGAATAGTGAGAAGGAAAATCTATTTTAACATAAGGAAAGAAAGAGAAAAACTAATAAAAAAAAAATAAACATTCTTGTAATAAGAGAAAAGTCTAATGAGTTTAGTTTAACAATAGACAATAGGTACTCTCAGCTGCGTAATGAAATGGAAGCAGGTAAAGAAGAAATTAACTGTAATTTAACAAAAGCCTTAGAACATATGCTAGTTACAACTAGTAGAGCTATGGAGAGAATAATAATGTAAATAACACTAAGACAGAAAAAGAGCAACATAGAACTAGAGCAAACTAAAGTAGAGGATATTCTAACATGTAAGAAAAAGAAATGGACATGGGCAGGATATATAATGAGAATGACAGAGGAAAGACGAACAAGAAGAATAACAGAGATTACAAACGAAGCAGGGTAAGGAAAAGAAGACAATGGATTGACTAGCTAAGAATATTCGCGGGTATACTCGTAGTCTGGCATAGAAAA
>NC_090732.1:56300968-56338468 GCF_036898095.1 Palaemon carinicauda | reverse complement strand
GACAGGCATGCGCTTTGCCTAGTTGTACGCCATCTGGCTTATTTTTATTTAGTCACTGAAGATGTTTGGTTCTCTCTCTCTCTCTCTCTCTCTCTCTCTCTCTCTCTCTCTCTCTCTCTCTCTCTCTGTGTGTGTGTGTGTTTGTATCGACTTAGCTGCGCGATGTATGTAATAATCTTGAATGCGTCTTAAGGTACGTAATATTACTTTCGTTGGGCAGGGAAGAAAATAGATCAAACGTGCCCAGGTATCCGATTGAATATCGACTCCCCCCCCCCCCCAAAAAAAAAGTAATGATGTGGTAATCTCTTTCTAATTACTGATACCCATTGCCATTCTGGGTTGACAATAACTTATATATGATTGCAGGAAATTTTTAAATATTCAAAAGTGAGTTATTTTAGTCGATATATTTATGGTCAGTTTATTTAAAGATTAAGAATTGTCAGATCTTTATGCTTCCTATGTGTGTTACCTGAAGTTTAGACTTTTATCCCTAATTAACAAATACGTTGAATCTTCTCATGGCATCATCTCATTTGATGTATGTTATGAAGAAGGACTGTCTGAAATCAACCAGGTTCTGTGTGGACGCTAATTTATGAGGGTCTGCTGCATGATTACCAAGTTTCTATTTTCTCTGTTTATGTGTTTTTCTATTAGAGAGAGAGAGAGAGAGAGAGAGAGAGAGAGAGAGAGAGAGAGAGAGAGAGAGAGAGAGAGAGAGAGAGAGAGGTGATGCCCTAACTTATACTTAAAATGTTACCGTACGTGAAGTGCTTGATTTTGACCAAGAAGTCATAAGCCCCTTTAGCCGGCATAAGGCTTTCCATTTGACATGAGCTCGTATTTTCTTCAGAAGATTCTTCGACTCGTCTCAATTTTATGATAGATAGCCGGGGAACATGCAAGTAAATTATATTGTTTACGACTCTAAATGTCAATCCCATTTACTTGATGGGTTTATAACTATTTTAGTAGTAGGAGAAAAACGACCACTTATATCCTTTGTTCCTTCACTTTATCAACAAAACAGCTCGCAAATTTCCAATCACTACACTTGAATTTTTTATTAAAAGATCACGCAGAAAGTTCTGTTTTGCAGTTATCTTTAAAAACCTCATCTGTATACCAGTTCTTTTTATTGATCATTTTATCTAGTTATCAAACTATTAGTTTTTTAGCATAACGTGTGTTGGCAGTATTTTTGTTAATGTGAATTAAAAGGGAAAAATAAAGAGGAGCATCAAGTTCTTATGATTCTTTGGTAATTTTCTTCGTTGTTTTTTTTTCTGGTGTTATAATATTGCATAATAGTTCCCATCATTTTCTTAAACCTTAAAGTAACTCATCATGATCTTTTTTCTCAAAAATAAAATGCAACCTAAGATAATCGATGCCACTTTATCAAGGGTTGACGAAACGGCCATGCAACCAGGCAGAACGCATATCCAGAAGTTGTATTACTCCAGCGGTTTGTTCTGGAGTTGTTAATACTGACACCCCTACTCCCATCGGTCTAACTTTCCTGTGCCAAGCCTCTCGAATTATCCAATTTGCTCTCTCATGTATAATGGAGACTTCTGGATTCAGGAATTGCTGAACTTCATCTTCATCGATGTATCGATCCTTTTGCCTGTCTTTGTATGCAAATACATTATCTTTTTATGGACGTCTTATGTGGAAACTATCGCTAAATTTAAAAGAAACAAAAACTAAAGAATAAGTATGTCATCATTTAAAATATATAGAAATATTGAGGATTAGATTGGTGATGTGTTTCCTAACATGAAATATTTATTTAATAGTTATTCTTGTTTTTCCTGTAGGATCGCATTTTTGTCTCGCAAAAGTGAGGTCCCTAATCGCGGGAGATTTGCCTTCTCAAATAATATTCAATAAAACAGCCAAGGCAAGAGGATTAATTTTTAAGTGAAATCTTAAGGGGAGACGGTTTAATTCATGGAAGGAACCAAAACTCGAGGTCTTTTGAAATCTTTTTCACATAGTGAAAATAAAATTCCAGCTGTTAAGAAGTTTTGGCGGGTTAAGAATAACCGTGTTACGTTGATAATTGAGAATGCCTTAAACACAAATTATGGTAGTAATTTTGATATTAAAAGTATTGCGTTAGATTTTGAAATAATAATTAAAAACTAATCAGATTTTTCTTATATATATATATATATATATATATATATATATATATATATATATATATATATATATATATATATATATATATATATATATATATATATATCTGGGTGTGTGTGTATGTAACTTGCGACAATATAGCTTCAAATAATTACATATACAATGCAGCTACTTTAAAAAAAGAAGATAGTCTATACAATTGGTGGGGTTCGATAACTTGAAGATGATCTTAGGAACAGGGCAAAATCTCCAGAAGCCACTCAATGTAGAGGGCAGGGGACGTCCTGATTTTCCTCCAAGATAAAACGCACTTAACCTTATGAAAGTGTGAAATTATATTTAAAATATCTTAATCTTGTAAAAAGAATTAAAGAATCCAATTATAAAGGCGAGGGAAGTTCAAGCTAATCTTTTGGTTTTATAATACATGGCATGCATGGAGGCGGGGTTCCCATGTGCATAAGATTTACTCTAATTTACCCGCTTAGGTTTTATAGTAAATACCTTGAAGTATCAGAAAAATCAGGGTGGACATTTTGAAACCTGGCAGCAAGTGAGAAATTTAGGCCTAATTTTACTATATCGGGCGATGATTTTAATTCAATAGCCTCTATAGAACCCACTTCTGCACCAAAACCGCATACGCAACCACTTTTTACAGATATGCAGCAAGGATCTTGGACTACTGTATAAGCTATGAGCCAAAAGGTTAACGGGGCGATAATATTCATTTTTAATGATTGACTTCGTTTTCTATCTGGCTGAGAAGTAGTGAGTCTTACTGCGAGTCTGAAGACATTAGGCGTACGGAACATATTGAGTAATAGTTTCCAGTGTTAGAATTTGTTGTCATAGTTATGCTCATAGTGAATGTTTATAATTTAAAACACAAAAAACTAATGTTCAATCAAATAGAAAGTTTTATTACCCGTACATGATCGAAAATTATTCCATAATCTGAATATCGGAACATATTACATTCTGGCCAGCAACTCGGAATGAAATAAGTACAAAGTGTGTATCTTTGCTTTTGTCACTTAATTCCAAGAGTTTAAGGCGTGAGACATATGAACAAATTAATTAGCACAATTTTCTTTATATTATCGGGATAATGATGTCATCAATTGAAGATTGCGTTGAACTCCGTTTTGCGAGTGTTGCTTTGTGGATTGCGATCGAACAAAGGAATAATGACAATCTTTGACTCATGGTTCCCATGAGTTATTACATTCGCTGGGGTTATAGCGGTGTGGCATTAGAAACATTAATGTTTGGCCTGGCAGAACAAATGGACTCTACATCAAAGGTAATTTATGCGTCCCATTTATTTCTGAAAGCCTGGGGCCAAGGAAGACTAGTAGAACTCACACCGATTTGATAGAGTGGGGAGACAAACTAACAGTCATATTCAGTGATAAAAGAAGAGTAAGGAAAATAGAAAATATGGCTCACTGGTATATGTTAATGTCACGAGCCTGCGTTTGTTACGGGGAGTCATAGAAAATACATAAAGAAATATTACCGGCAAAATAGTCATGGATGTCCAGTCAAAAATGATTTTATAGTGTTATCTCCATGAACGTCTCAGAGAAAGAGAATCCATCCGAAATTAGATTACATGCGAAGAAACATACGTTTTCTTTTTACAGACAAATTTGTTCTGAAACCCCTTTCGAGAAATTTGATGCTGAAGGATTTGAAGAATAAGTTACTGATTAGAAGTTAGCAGTTCACTTAAGCCACGAGCAGATAACATTGGATTCAATTTAACGAAAGAGTGGTAGCCAGACGTTTGAGAGATAATTTAGCAATAGATATGAGATTGCATGTTCGACTTCACTGTAACAAAGATAATTACTATTATTATTATTATTATTATTATTATTATTATTATTATTATTATTATTATTATTATTATTATTATTATTATTATTATTACAAGCTAGGCTATAACCCTAGCTGGAAAAGCAAGATGCTATAAGCCCAAAGGCTCCAACAGGAAAAAATAGGCCAGTGAGGAAAAAAAATCAAGGAAATAAATAAACTACAAGAGAAGAATAAAAAATGAAAATAAAATATTTCAAGAACAACAACAAAACTAAATTAGATCTTTCACATATAAACTATGAAAACTTCAAAAACAAGAGGAAGAGAAATAAGACAGAATAGTGTGCCCGAGTGTACCCTCAAGCAAGAGAACTCTAACCGAAGACGGTGGAAGACCATGGTACAGAGGCTATGGCACTACCCGAGACTAGAGAACAATAGTTTACTTTTGGAGTGTCCTTCTCCTAGAAGAGCTGCTTACCATAGCTAAAGAGTCTCGTCTACCCTTACCAAGAGGAAAGTGACCACTGAACAATTACAGTGCAGTAACCCCTTTGCCCTTGGGTGAAGAAATTTTTGGTAATATCAATGTTGTCAGGTGCATGAGGACCGAGAAAAATATGTAAAGAATAGGCCAAACTATTCGGTGTGTGTGTATATGTGTAGGCAACGGGAAAATGAACCGTAACCAGAGAGAATGATCCAATGTAGTACTGTCTGGCCAGTTCAAGGAGCCCATAACTCTCTAGCGGTAGTATCTCAACGGGTGGCTGGTGCCCTGGCCAACCTACTACTTACCAATATGCACCTTGAATACACTGATTGCATTTTATGTAGTCGAAGTATTTGTTATCATATTTATGTTAAATAGCTTAATAGTAGTGGATCTATTCAAAGTATTTTTAAAACGTATTAGTTAATAAAGCAATGATATTCCAGATAGTATTTTTAACTTATCGCTTCACTACACGGAGAAATGGTTAATAAGCCATCTTAAATAGATCTATATCATGTCTTCGTCTAAGAGTATATTATGAAGGGGATTATGACCTACCATGTCAAGACCCGGTAAATTAGGATTTTTTTTTTTTTTTTTTTTTAGAAATAGACAAGAAAAGGTTTTACTGAATCACTAATAAATATTATAGGTGTTTAAAATAGGGCCTAGGTTAATGTGTAAGTGAAATTTGCCAGTAAATATATGTAGAATATTTTTTTTTTTTTTGATAGATATAGCTGTTCTTACAGATAACTACTGTATAATTCTAAACTATTCTACAATTTTTAACACTAATTGCAGATGTAATATTAATGGTGAGATTTTGAAGACATTCCAATAATTATAGAAATATTGTAAAACCTATTCCATTTACGTATGTCATTCAATGATTTGTTTTTTCTGAAGGCTAAGAAATTAATACTCGGATTCAGAATTTGTTCAAAATATTGAAATTTTCTATCTTGTGTTACTTCATAATCGTGTAGTTAAAAGACGCGAATAAAAAATATAAACACTTACAATAAACGCCTTAGAATGGAGAGAAGTAAAAGTTTTGATTTTAATGTTAAAATGGGATATTTGTAACATTGACACTCTCGGTCTGGAATTCTTCGTGAAATAATCACATCTGTTGTCAATTCAGGATTTAATTTCCCAACTAAAGTAAGAGGACACTTGCACAATATAATTTAGTTAAAGCAGTCATCTAATTAAAAACGAAAGTAAGAAAAGAAATTACTTTAAAAAACTATGTATGGAAGCAAAAATTTATTTTTTTCAATATGGTGCAATGACTGCATAAGGAGTTATTATTATTATTATTATTATTATTATTATTATTATCATCGTAAAAAATCAAACCTATTTAGTATCGTTCGAACGGCAATATAATTTTTAGAAAAAGGGGATAAAGACACCGTCAAATACAAGCGCATTACATACGTTTATCTTGAAAAGAAATTGAAAAAAAAATGTGATCATAGGCTAAGATAAAGAACATATTTCTGAAAATAAACACCAAGTAGAAGCGATTTGTCAAACTATGAAATGTTAAAGCAATAGAAATTTTTTATAGATAATGCTATTCTGCAGTAAACATAAGAAACTGATCTTAAATAAAGAGTATGATTAATGAATCTCTTCTCTCTCTCTCTCTCTCTCTCTCTCTCTCTCTCTCTCTCTCTCTCTCTCTCTCTCTCTCTCTCTCTCTCTCTCTCTATATATATATATATATATATATTTATATATACTGTATATGTATATATATGTGTGTGGATATATATATATATATATATATATATATATATATATGTATGCGGATATATATATATATATATATATATATATATATATATATATATATATATATATATATATGTATGCGTAAGATATACAGTAACACGTGATGCTCTGATGCCATAAAACACAAGTAAGACTGAAGATACTCAATGAAACGTGACTAATTTTGTCTTATGACATCTTCCTCTTGGTAATGTCGGAGAGACGAAATTAGTCCGGATTCAGTCACTATTTTCCGTTATCTTTGTAGTATTTTTTTTTACATATATACACCCATTATATATATATGTATATATATATATATATATATATATATATATATATATATATATATATATATATATATATATGTATATATTTATATATACATATATATATATAAATATATATATATATATATATATATATATATATATATATATATATATATATGTATGTATGTATCGTAAATAACAATTGGAAGGGTAAGAGGTGTTCCGATATGGCAATAAAGTAGTGTATGTTTATAATTTGGTTATTAGGAGGTAAGAGAACAGAGGCCGATGTTACTTGTAGTCTAGTGTTTTTACCTAGTGAAAACAAAGAATAGCACGAGTGAATAAAAAAAAAATTGCGGATTACCTCTAAAAGAAAAAAAAAAGAAAAAAAAAGAGCATGAGGAAGGAGGAGCATTTCCAGTACCAAGGGTATGAGCTGAGAAATGAAAATCCTAAGATGGTTCTTCCGTAAAGTATACTATTTTATTTATTCACATGGTATGGCTATTTGTTTCACCATAGTTAAAGAAGTCGTTACCCTGACCACACAAAAAAAAAAAAAGAAAAAAAAATCATTTCCTTTTCCTAACGTAACATTTTGTACGGCCCCCTTAATACAATTTTTAGTGTGTTTGCCGCCACCTTTCCTTTTGTTTGTCAGTTCGTATGTTTGTGTGGTGCTGGTTTTTATACCGTTATGCCACATAACGTTATATGAACTGATGAAATTACACGATCCAGTTTTATCTGAAGAAACCGCTTGAAACTGGAGTTGTAAACAGGTTCGTCTGGGTAGAACTTGACTCGGCTAAATAGTACAATGTTGGATTACTTTGCTTCTTCAAGCATACTTGTTTTATTTCGAGAGGAAAGAGAGATGGGCCAAAGAGACAGGAACGAATCGTTAAGAAATCATGAAGCAAATTAATATGGTAGAAGTCAGCTATATATCTACTTTTCAAAGTGAATGCTATTGCAGAAATACCAGAAATCGCTTGCTCATACCTACATCATGTAAAAAGGAAAGATTAGTGACAGGGGAGGCCACCGCCACAAGCGATGGGCCTACTTACACGTTTTTAGGCCACTGACAACCATTCTCTCCACAGCAGCGCCGAATCTGGAGTGTTTGTAGCATAACTGCGGCCGATGGGCGTCATTAAGTGGCTGTAGAGGTCGTTGGTTTGGGAATGAATGAGAGTGGTGGGTGGCTTTGTTGCCGTTCGACACGTCATGGGGTAGCCGTTTGTGTCCTACCGCATTTACGTCAGCTTCGATTGATGTTGAATAGTTGTCCATATCGTCAGGAACAGAGTCGCTGATGAAGGTCTTGAAGGTGGTGAAGTGGCTGTCCATAATGGTATCGACTTTGGTCATCAGGTCTTTCATGGGAAAAATATAGATATTGAGTTTGGTAGCGCGTACATGTTTGGGTAAGACTTGTACCCAAAGGGCACAAAGTAGGTTCACCTCCCGAGGAGAGCTGTCTGCGACAGGTTGCAGGCGAGTGATACTGGTCATTTCCCTGAGGGTAAGCAAAGCCTTTTTAGTCATCTAACGGTTGTTGAGGGAGCTAAAAAAGTTTGGCTATATGAGTGGCTAACGATGGCAAGTACTGCTCATGGAGGTATGATTTGGGGCATCTTACGCTATTGGGATGTCCCCTTGGTCACAAAGCCAATCGGAGATTTCCTGGAAAGTGTCCTCTGGGATCGCCGCAAGAACATAGTCTGCTTTGATGCTTGACCGAGTCATGCCCTTGATGTGGATTTGGATCTGTGTGTGTGCAACCAGGCGAATGCTTCTGTATTGGCAAAGGGTGGTAGTTTCATGTGAGTGGCGTTGATAGAAGAGTCAGGGTTGGTGGGCGGCATCATCAAACTGTATGACACGGCAGTGAGGCTAAGGCACGAGGGAGCTGGTCACTCTGATTGTTACCAAGGGGAGAGTGAGCCGTTAGGTTGTAACTGAGAGGCGAGGTGAATGCAACTAACTTTATTTAAACAGATACAGAGTTTATATAGAACAGATTCAGGACAAGAAGGTGATAACAATTTAAACTGAATAATTCATAAAAAGACAGGCTTAAACAGGTTCTGTCGGCGTCAATGACCTTAGATGTCAGGATGCCAGGTGTAGATATGCAAAGTGAAATAGCAAAGATTGAACTATAACTCTTAAGGATAGATGTTCTTAGTTCTATAGGAAGTCTTCAGATAAAAAGATGGAAAAAAAATGGCGAGCCAAAAAGATGAAAGAAACGTAAACATAGTGGAGTCCACTAAAAACCTTAAATTGAAGGGTGGAATACAAAAGTGCAAATACAATTACCTATTATGGAGGAAAAAAACTGAATACTACAGTATAAGAAAAAAAACACAGGAAGCAGCAACAGACATGATTAAGTTATAGGAGTTATAAATGATAAAGGGCTACCTAGTGCTTATAGCGTCCAAGAACTGGCTATTAAATTTCTAAATTTCTTTAAAAACGAAATGAGAAAATAATTAGGTCGTTACAGATATTTCATATCAAATTGGTGCAGTACTAACTTTAATAATATAAATTTTTTTTTTAAACAACTAGTTCGTCACGTAGAAAGAATCGAAGCATTACAAGACAACCAGTCAGCATGCAGATATTTGTATTCTACTAAGACATCTATTTGCTCTGTTGTAAATGATATGATGGAAATGATGGATGAGAAGAAATGTGGTATATTAATATTCCTTTGATACAGTTGTGCATGAACTTCTACTTAATGATCTACAGTCCATCAGTATTGAAGATAGAGCGTTTGAGTATCTAAAAGATTTCTTGTTGTCGGAAACTACTGTGTATGAATTGGAAATTCTTATTTATAATATAAACTATTAATCTGCGGTAGGGGTGGATTTAGGGCAGGCCTCTGGGACATGTGTCCGGGACTCCCCAAATTTAGCCTCCAACAGAAAGGTGTTTTCTATCATAAGAATCATCTATTCTTTTTTTTTTTAAGTGCTTTCAGTGCTGAAGAAGTTTTGACAGTATCCAAAGCTTTCTCATAGTCTATAAATGGTAAACATGTGGTTTGTCATATTCTTTTGATTTTTCCATTAGCTGGGTAATTACATGGATATGGTCAGTTGTTGAATGCTCGTTTCTAAATCCTGCCTGCTCTCATGGTTAATTAAAGTCTAGCTGTTTTGCTATTCGGCTTAATATGACCATTGTAAATATTTTATATATTACGGAATAAACATATGGGGGGGTAATTTTCAGGACTTTTTGTGTCTCCCTTTTTGTGAATAAGTATAATGATGAAGTTTTCCTAAGCTGTAGGTATTCTTGCATACACTTTGTGTAACGTTCTGCGAGTTTTACTACTAGGAAATCTTCATCTATAATTAAATCAATTGTTTGGCCGTCTTCTCATGTTGCTTTGCCTCTTCTCATCCCTTTGATGCTTTCTCTGTGTTTGGTACCAGCTCAGGTGTTTCATTGTTTCTATCGACAAAATTATTTCTTATATCACTTTTATATTGCATTGTATAGAAATCCTCTGCAATTTTTATCACTTTATATATATATATATATATATATATATATATATATATATATATGTGTGTGTGTGTGTGTGTGTATGTATATGTATGTATGTATATATATATATATATATATATATATATATATATATATATATAATATATATATACATTTATGTATGTCTGCAGAGAGAGAGAGAGAGAGAGAGAGAGAGAGAGAGAGAGAGAGATTTGTAAAATTTCATTTAATCGTTTGTTATTGGAGTATGATTGCCATGGTGTGGATGCAAACGGCTTATAAATACAGTTGTTAGCTTTTAAAACGATTGAAACCTTTGGTATATCTTTTATTGAACAATTAGCTGTACAAGCGGCAGAGATTCCAAATAATGTTCAATAAAAAGTTATTTTATACCAAGGATTTTTTCATAAATTTATATAATAGATATTGTAGAATCCTACGAATGAGGACATACTAACAAATAGGGGTGTAAAAAAGTGAACTATATCAAGAACCATTCCAGAAATATCGCTTTTCGAGATTCATTTGCTTTGTAAGGTGACAGAGGTTGGTGACGGGTGGAATTAGTTGCGATCCAAGTCACGGGCTAGGGTCATCACTCTTAGCAAATCAGTCACACAAATTCCACGAATGTTATGAACTTCATGTATACTATATTATCTGGGGAATTGGTTGTTTCTCGTATTAGTCTGGTAGCAGATCGGGGATTTTTGGCTTAGGTGTATTTTGGCATACATACAACGTTTTATTTGTGATTCTAGTACAACGGGCCATACAGAACCCAAAACAACTTGATGTTACTGTTATTCTTGAGCAGCAATTTTTTTCACAGGGAAAATTAAAATTGTCACCGCCTACGCCAAACCCGATTTTGGCTTATAGCTTCACCAAAAATTAACATAGAAATCTGATTTTCCTGTCTATTCATATGTTTTAAGATCTTTCTCTTTCCCCTGAACCAAAATTCTGAATATCTATGATTTCTACAATTACAAATGTAAAGTTTGATTGCTACACAGGGTTTAAACAAGCAAGTGGAATAGAATGATTTATTCACACACTCAGGGTCCTGAGCTAAACAGGAAAACAAACATATTCATATATCACCATTAACACGCCATATTATACAAACAATAACGGAAGCAGATGCGAGAATAAATCCACATTTTCATCATAAACACTATCTGGCATATTATGGACGGAAAAATTACAGTACTTTATATCCAAATATATCAACATACCATCATCAAAATATCCTCGTGTGTAGTAAGGACAGAAATATTATATACAAACATATCATTATCAACACTTTATCTGCTGGTAGCCTATTGGAAACGTCCCTGCCTGGTGATCTGTTGAATGCGAGATCAAGTCCCGCTTCAAATTTGTAGTTTCTCGTAGTGTCTGCAACCTCACCATCCTTGCTAGCTGAGGATGGGTTTTTTGGGTGGAACCTATAGGTCTACCTGTTGAGTCATGAGCAGCCATTGTCTGGCCCTCCCTTGTTCCCGCTTAGGTGGAAAGAGGGTTTGGGTGCTGATCATGTGTATACTGTATACAGTATGGATAGTCTCTACGGCATTGGCCTGTCTCTAGGACATTGTCACTGTCCTTTGGTTCTGTCATTAATGAGTAACCTTTAAACCTTTAAACAAGGAAGGCAACATTATATGCAGACATCCACATATCATCATCAACACTTCATCTTGTACAACAAGAACGGGAACATTATATGCAAACATATCAGCATTATCATCATCAGTATTGTGACATTGTAAAAGTTACTCATCCTTATCAGTCCTCATTGGATAAGGCAGATGATTTGGTTTGTGTGTTACAACAGCCTTCTGCATCATGACATCCACAGAAACTGAGGATTGCAGTCTTGCTGCAGAATATCTGCTCCTGGTTGTTGCATAAGGTCGAGCTGAACTGCAGCCACATCTGGTCATCTTGAGTACCTCATCATGCACACATGTAAAATCGGAAGGTAAAAGCAATGGTACCAACGTATTGGAGGCTTCATCTTTCATCCGTCCGTGAGTGTGCTCAAATACTGGCGAGTCAGCTACCAGTATTGCTGCTTGCACATTTACTCTGTGCACATACTCAGTGAAAGCCTCAGTGGTCGGTGGAAGGATCTTAGGCTTTGGTGCTGCAGTGCATTTTTTTTCCGTCTTCTGTGACTAAACATCAAAGTGAACTGCTGACATGCTGTCTCTCTCCTTTGATCCATAATAGCAGCAAGGAACAATGTCGCTTCTGAGATGACGCCTGATAGATATGCATCTTGGTAGCCCAAGGTCTTCAGCTGGTAGTCCTCCCTAAATTATTTGACAACCTAACCTTTGCATATCACCCACAGGTATGAAACAGTGTCACACCCTGAAATGACATTCGCTGTCAGGATCTTGGAGACAAAGTCAACACACTTTTGGGTTGTAGCCCTGATATCGACTGATGCCCCCACCATGGTTGGTTCCTACCAGAGCAAGATAACAGTTGAGCAGTTCTGACTTGAAGAAGTGAAGCAACCACACAAACACATCAGTGGCGTCAAAAATGACTGAAATACGCTGAGCTGTCAAGGCTAAGTTAACTATTTACTGGACACTCACAACATCAGTTTCCTTGTGGGCACTGCGGAGGTCGTGTCACAGTGTCACCTTTCCATCGGATACCCTAACGGGAGTTGGATCTTCCCGGTTAAGAACAGTTGCTTTTCAGGCAGCAGTTCTCCATGGTCCTTGATTTCAGTGCATATCAATTTAATCAGCTGCACCATGTTCTCCATAACATTCAGGACGACTTTTTGAGTAGGAAGGGGAATTTGAAGGTTCAGTTTGTGTAGGCAGCTTGCCTTCTGTATGTGTTGCATTCGTTACACTAGACTGTTCTCATAGCATCTGTCGAACACCAAGTATGTATCACATGACTTCAACCTTTCGTGCACGTAAGCAAGCAGGCTCAAGATAAAGTCCTCTACTGTTCCCTTGATTGGCCACTGAATCACCCATAGCACTGCACAATCATCGATGATTAATTTATCAGGACTGGAGGACAATCAATCGCATATCTCTACTTAGAGTCTCTTGTTCATGATTAACTTTATCTTTGTGATGCACATATTTCTGAGATCGTTTGATATCTGGTTCTTCCGTCAACTTGGTCTGCCTATGCAAGAAGCATTATACGTGAGTCTTTGGGGGTGTACTTTGAAGTACAGTTTCTAGTTACAAACAAGGACAACCTTGAAGTATCTTGTAATATGAACGTAATGTAGCATGTAACCCATCTCCCCTATGTTAACTAGTATCTACAATGTAATTGAGTCTATCAGGACCTTTAACTGTTAGAGGTGTTTCATTATCACTACAGTTCATGTAACTTTTCAGAAGGGAAGAGGTGTTAAGCTGTGATGCAGAATCCATCTTGTTTGACAGCCTGCAAAAAACCATGCACCATCAGCAAGCATATTTTTGAAGGAAAACAAATCAAGGCATTGTTATGGTATTACGTTTTCAACAGTGAGGCAATGTTACCATGATTAGTATACTAGTATGTTAGAGGTACATATAGAAAATCACAATGTGTGAAAGAAACAGATCGCGACTATCATAGCAATTAATTTACTTTATATTTTTGCCAGTAGTGGTATATACAAAAGTATTGGGTGAGCATGTGCGGATGGTGGTAGGGGAAATGCCATGTTTTGAAATGACAAGTTGTTTTGATGTGCCAATATTAAGACCAGGAACACATTGTTTCTGTTGGAGTCCAACTCATTTCAATATATACACATCATGTAGTTCTAAATGAGTGTATCACATGTACGTTAAAATATGCCCTTCCATGAGTGAGAGGTGGTGAAAAGACACCTGAGGGGAGATAAAGCTTATGGGTATATGTTCTAATGAGTTCCCAGACCATTAAAACATATGACTAGACACCAAGATCAGACATCTATGTCAATATTTGGCGAAGCTATAGGCCAAAATCAGGTTTTGGCGGCGGCCATTTTTAATTTTTCCCGTAAAACAAATTGCTCAATGATGACAGTGGTATCACGCAGATGTGGTTTCTGTATGGTCTGTTCTACCATAATCACCAATAAAACGTTCTGTGTACGCCCAAACACACCTAAGCCATCGTGCCACTAGACTATATCCTTTTTTCACCTTTTAAATATAGAATCATAATTTACTGTACTTGGTGTAATTTAAGTTATTATTGAGCCGCCCCCCCCCCCTCTCTCTCTCTCTCTCTCTCTCTCTCTCTCTCTCTCTCTCTCTCTCTCTCTCTCTCTCTCTCTCTCTCTCTCTCTCTCGTAAAAGAGAATGTTTTATGTTTTATTATCTAAAACTGGTATTAGATAAGCCCCGTGTCTTTGCCCGTGGCTAAACAGTGGATTGGGTGTCTCTTTCTTCAAGAGGTGGAAGAAATTTTGGTTAACGACAGCAAGATTAGCAGCCCTACTCCTTGGGTTGGATGTAAATATTCTACAGAATGACTTTAGTAATGTTGACGTTTGTCATAAATAATGTTGGACAGCATGTGTGAGGTTTGTGACGGCATTTGTGGTATCGTTAATCAATCACAAAACATTAGGTGTAATAAAAGGCCCTTCTGCTTTCCTCTGGTTTTTATTCGTTAATGTAGTTGATGCTTAACAATTTTCTTCGAATATTAGTTCTAATGGTAATATTTCCCCTTGATCTACTGTATATGGGATGTTCAGAATTACGTACTATTTAAAGTTTCTTCGCATGCGTTCGTTTCCCTCTGGTATAGATTGTTATTTGATTAGAGAATCGATCAAAAGGATTCCATTAAGTTGTGTGTTTAGTTTTATAGTCGTGGTGTCGAAGGTTTATTTACAACTGGTAATGGGAGAACAAGAGAAGTTGTTGGCAGCTCCGTTGGCAAGACGTATCGATGCTTGAAGGAAATGGAAGGTGGGCACGGAGACGTAGCGAGACGACTATTTTGGCTCAAGGTCACGCAAAGAATTCATTGCTTGAGCTGCGACAGTTTATGTTTCGCATTTCATCAAACAAACTTTACGTAAATATTAAATACTGAATTATTACACCTACATTTTTCTCTTGTTTGTGATTTGGCATTTGTGTAATATTGTAAGATTCTTAGCTACATCGCTTTATTCTTCATGAAATTATTTACCATTGTACAACTATTTGTGGTTTTAGTAGTAACAGTATTCTCAATGTTATCATTGATGATTGTGATGTGAGTAATGTTATTGTTGTCCCAATATTTAGTCTTTTGGTATACAGTTGGTCTGCTACTAATCTGGAATCTTTGATTATTAATTGTCTGTGAAGTGACAAATACCCGAGGCAGTTTTTGTGTGCCCGTGACGCTAGACGCCTGTTTGTAGAGGAAGCAAGTCAAGCAAGATTCCAAGATGAGAATTGTATTTCAGGTGGAGCCTAAGAATGCAGATTGGGCAGGTAACGCGTGACCAAGTAACTGGATAAGACACCGGAATGCGGATCAGACAAGAAGAGAGAGAGAGAGAGAGAGAGAGAGAGAGAGAGAGAGAGAGAGAGAGAGAGAGAGAGAGAGAGAGAGAGAGAGATTGTTTTAATAGAGGCTGTTTAGTGTCTTCTTGTTGAGGAGAGGGGAGTGTATTATCAATATCTTATTTTTTTAATTATTTATAATAATGGAAATTGACAGACAACAAAAGGACGATGTAAACATATTTTTCACTCCGGGTTAAATAGTTATTAGTGAAACCATGAATAGAAACAGTTTCTGTATAACGATAAAGAAAATATACAAATTTAATGCTAGAATTTGTAGCACAGAATCTCTTACATTAGGATAATGTAATTTGAATCATAACTGTACCCGACTCCAATTAGTTATCAGGTTCTGTGAGATGTCAACGATGGTGTTGGTCAAACTACTCCCTAGTGACCTAGTCTGTCTCCGTAACGCCACCTGATATAGGAACGAAACGAGTTGTTTCTTTTTCAAGTGTGGGCTTGGGAAAGGGAAGGGGGGAAAGGGAAAGGGAGGGAAGGGGAGGGTAGCGGTATTCCAAAAGAGATATAAGGGACGTTGATGAGTTTGTAAATAGTATCGAGTCACAAGAGAACGCGAGTGCAAAGAATCTGTGTGGGGGAGATTGGCACTTGGCTTAGCAGGAGGATGCAGAAAAACAAAGCCAATACAAAAATGTCAGTGAAATAGAATTTTAAGGGAAAGCTATTTAGATTGGAATAATTAGGATTAGGGAAATGTGAGGCTCATCGGGAGAACTTGCGCCATGAAAGTTAGCGAGGAATGCACGGACTACGTGTAGAAAAAGAGATTCAGATGTAGAGGGAAATTGAAAGAATAATTCACGTTAGTGAGTGATCAGGAAAGTTTACAGGGAAAAATTTATATATTTACGTAAAGTTCATATGCTTCAAGGAATTAATTGTTAAAATCAATAGTTACAATAGCGTATAGTCAACGAAGAGAAAAAATTTGTAAGACCTTTGAGAAATTCTTGTAATTCAGCGAGCAAGAATTGAATGAATCAGTAGGTGAGATATTTCATATTTTTTTGCACTTGTTAAGAAAGTATAGGAAGTGACGAAATATCTTAATCCCCAAATCAGTAATTCATATATTGGTATTATTTCTTCATATGTTTGGGTGTACAGTTAGGTTTTATGCTCTTTGAGAGCAAATAAAAACACTGAGGTCATCCCCCAGCTACTGCACGTTGTAGGGTAAACTCTTCGAAATGCACATTTAAAAGGAAATGTTGTGAAAACCTTTTACCGAAAAAAATTATGTGAAATACAGAAAATAAAAAACGAATCATAGAGAGGTCCTGAATCTATTTCCTAAATATATACCTTGAGCTGGGTCTACATCCGTACTGGCAAACTGGTGGTGGTCATAAAACTGAATGAAATAAGCTCAGGTGAGGTCAGTGTTGCGGCTACTCTATTGCAAGACACCGAGAAAGGTTGCTAAGGAGAGAATGATGGAGGAAAACTAAGGAAGGGTAAAAGCATGAAAATGAAAATTGATGTAATAGATATTCTTTAGGAATGGCAACTCTCTCTCTCTCTCTCTCTCTCTCTCTCTCTCTCTCTCTCTCTCTCTCTCTCTCTCTCTCTCTCTCTCGTGTGTATGTATTTTGTTTGACTTTGACTTATTATTTGATGTGAAGCGCCCTTAAAGTATTTCCGCCTATTCTCCTCTTCTCTTCTCTAAAAAAAGAGCGATATATTGAGACCATATTTTACAAAGAATAAAATCGGGAATTGTAGTATTTGTTTTGGAATACACACACACACACACACACATACACACACACACATATATATATATATATATATATATATATATATATATATGTGTGTGTGTGTGTGTGTCTGTGTGTGTAAGTGTGTTTACGTGTGTGTGTGTGTGTGTGTGTGTGTGTGTCTTTTCTCGTCTTTGGCAAGCCTTTTCACTATGAGGCCCGTCCCTGAACAAAATATTTCTTCTTGTCCAACTTGTATCGGACTCTAGCATGATGATGGCAGTCACAGCATTCATTCGTATATATGTACATGTATACAGTATATATATATATATATATATATATATATATATATATATATATATATATATATATATATATATATATATATATATATATTTATATGTGTGTGTGTGTGTGTGTGTGTACGGTTATAGGTATGAGTAACGGTTAATGTAAATCATAAATTATCATAGCGAAGAACTTTAAAAAAGAAATTATATTTATTAAAACGAAATAAAAAAAAGAAATAAAGATCGAAAAATTTTGAAAATTAGTTGAATGAAATTTAAAGCTTAGAGAAATAAATGAGGAACATCAAGAGTAAAATAAACTTGAGATAAATAACGACTCCTCAGAATGACAAGCAAGAAACCTCTTTAGACCTACTGGCAGAAAGGCTGTCATATCACTTAATATGAATAAACGCTTTTGTTATTAGATGACTCTTGCTGACGTTTCATTTCAGTAAGAGAGAGAGAAAGAAAAAGGTTCATAAAAGTGTAATTTCTTTTAAAGATTTCTAACTACTCAACGTTTTAGAAGTACTATGATTGTTCTCTGATTGAAAGTATGCCAGCACGATACCTTTTCTAAAAGCATTAATAAAAACCGCCCTTTGCCCAGTGGCAATACCCATGAAGTTAATGAAACATTTGTAATTTAGGCTATACCATTTATAAAGGATGAGCTACAGAGATTTCAGTGTCACACTGATTTTGTTAAGGTACTTGATTAAAGTCATTCAACTAGATGAATTCTTGTGTCTGCTCATATGCATGTAAATTATATATATATATATATATATATATATATATATATATATATATATATATATATATATATATATATATATTATATATATATATACATACATATATATATATATATATATATATATGGGTGTTACATGATTAAAGTAATTCAACTAGATGAATTTCTGCATCGAGGGGTATGCATGTAAATTATATATATATGCTGCATATGGGGGCTACATTATTAAAGTAATACAAATAGATGAATTTATGCATTAACAGGTATGCATGTAAATAATATATATATGTATATATATATATATATATATATATATATATATATATATATATTCATATATATGTATGTATATATATTTATGTGGGTGTGTGTAAAGTAAATGACACAATATGAATAAGCTTAAAGCGTTGGAATTGTAAATGTATTCTACAATATGTAATTTCGTGTCGAATTGATTAATTGGGTGTCTCTATGAAGATGAGATTCGAGGCTGTTTATTTATTTATTTATTTATTTATTTATTTATTTGCCTCCGTTTATGTCTGTCTGTGGACAAGATTACTTCAAAACTGCTTAACAGATTTTGAGGAAATTTTCACCACAACCCCATTAAATCTTGGAGATGATCCGGATCCGGATTCTAGATGCGGATTGGCATTTTTCGTCATTTTAAAGATAACGTAAAAAAAAATTGACGGAGTTTGACGAAATCTCCGCCATAGATCAATCTTAGTCTATGGACGACTCCATTAACATTTGGAGATGATCTGGATCCGGATTCGTATTCAGATGCAGATTTGCCTTTTTCGCCATTTTGAAGATAACGCCAAAACAAATTCGACGGATTTATTATGAAATATCTACTATAGATAGATCTTTCTCCATAGACGACTCCATTAACCTTTGGCTGAGGTCAGAAATCTATGATCATTATTATTATTATTATTTATTATTATTATTGTTGTTGTTGTTGTTGTTGTTGTTGTTGTTGTTGTTGTTGTTTGCCAATTTACTGTATAACCATGGTTGGAAAAGCAGAATGCTACAAGCCCAAGGGCTCCAAAATGGAAAATAGCCTAGTAATTAAAGGATATAAGGGTATAGCAGATGCACTATATGTAAGTAATGACTGAAGCTTAAAAACGTGAAGATAGAACAGTCGTTTGTAAGCTATAACACGAAACTTATGTCAACGTGTTCAAAATAAAAGAATTTACAAAAAGTTCTGTAGTTCCATGATTCAACGGCTAGATTAGGATGATCATTCCACAATCTGATTATGGCTGGAAAAAAAAAACTTCTTGAATACTGTGTAGTATTGTGCCTTATGAACGAGAAGGGTTAACTTAGAATTAACTGTATACCTAGTGGTACGTACACAATAGTACAGTCTGGGAAGATCTCGGTGCAATGGTTGATCTGAATTATGAAAAATCTTATGCAACTTGTATAAAGAACTAACTGAACGACAGAGCCAGAAATTAATATCTAGATCAGGACTAAGGAATTTAATAGAACGTAAGTTTCTATCCAACAAAAAAAGATGAGAGTCAACAGCTCAAGACCAGACATAAGAACAATACACGAAACAAAGTAGAATGAAAGTATTAGAAAATTTCCTTAGGATATACTGGTCACTGAAAATCTTGAAAGATTGCACAATCGTAAACTTGTAATCAAGAATTACACAGAATTTTGAATGAGCTGTACGAGTATTTATTTTAAGAGACATGGTCAAGGCAAAGGTCTGGATGTTGAAGAGCCACTGTCCTTGACCTACTAGCAATCATATCTTTGAGTTTTGTGAGGGTTCAACTTCATGCCCCATAATTTGTCCCCTGCATTAATTTCAGCTAGATATTTGTTAAGGAATTCTGCAACCATAAGTCTACATTCAGGAGATGGAATTGATGTAAAGAGAGTAGCTTATGCAATGAGCTTGTTTTCTAACCCAAACCACATATGCATGTATATTGTACAGTAGTTTGAAAAGTAATGGGCTGAGAATGCTACCTTTAGGAACATCAGCTACTACATTTCTATAGTCACTATGGTGTCTTTCAACAACTGCTCACTGCAGTCTACTACTTAAAAACTCAATAATGATGTGAAGAAAACACCCACATCTGTTTAAGTTTGGAGAGAAGGGCCTCATTATTAACACGGTCAAAGGCAGAACTAAATCAAGTTAAATCTTACGAATTTCTTGAATGCAGTTAAGGGATTTCTGTACAGCATTGGAGATTGTAAGAAGGGCATCACATGCTCTAAGACTTTGCGAAAGCCAAAATGAAAATTAGGGAAGAGATGATTACCTTCAGCATGCATATTTTGACGTTTTGCCAAAATACACTGAAAAACTTTAGGTAATATGAAAGTTATGGAGTGAACGGCAATCCGCAGGTCTACAGCTACCACAAACACATTATCTTACCCAGTGGAGTAACATTACCAATTCTCAAATAAGGACAAAATGAACCTCATCTTGCTAACTTGTGAAAAATAGCAGATACTTGAGAGATAGAAATCAGATGCCTTTATAAAAGATAAAGGAAAAATACTATTTTGGGTCCACACCTCCATAAGCATCAAGGACCTTCAAGAGTGTTTTAATATCACGGGACCGAAAAGCTAAACCAGTTAGTTGAGCCTCAGGCAAGGCCTCAGGAAAACAGGAATGAGGAAAATCGAGTTTCTCGTCACTGCAGAGAATGACAGAGTGATCTGGTTTAATTAGAGGAGGAACTCTTAATCTACAACACTGTGTGCAGATTTGAAAGTATCCCACCATTTATGCTCCTGGTTTGCACCATAAAGGGTTTATTTTATGGTCATGTTTTATTCCTTTTCCTTTTAAGCATAAGCTCTCTCTGATCACAGCTCTGAGATGATTATAGTTATTCTAAGTCAAATCTGATCTGGTACTTTTCCAAAAATAATAAGCCTTTTGTTTCTCCTGATAAGAGCGTCTTCAATCATCACTGAAACAGGGTTTGTCCTTCACTTGGTATTTTAAAACACGTGTGCCTACGCCTATCAATTATATTGACCAGATTTTCATTCAAAAGACCAACTGGCTCTGGCGCATTATACAATTGTGACCAATGCATGTGTATATTTGAACTAAAGGCAGTACTCGGAAGACAGGAACGTCGTTTGGATTTCTGTGAGCATTTGGCCGCTTTAGTAGGGCGCATCCGCAACAGGTGGCACTGCGCTTGTCGTCTGCTGCTTTCTTACTCAAGTCAATTTTGCCAGATACACAAATTTCACCAGAGTTCTTTTCGAACTATGATGGGTGTTTTCTTTATCAGGCATGATACATATCTGCTACACTATAAATAAAACAATTTAGCATTGAAAAAACGTACTCCTGATTTTTCTATTTTGATTTAAGCTCATGATTATGTTGTATTTCCACCCTTCTTCAGGCAATTTAGGATCTAACAATTTGTTACAAAACAATTGTAGCAGTCCGTCGCCATATGTAAAACAATGAGCATAGGTTGAATATATTGCCCTTCAAGCATGAACTATCATTTAATGGTGCATTTTTTCTTAGTATTTGTCGATGCAAAGTTAAGGTAAGGCTGCATATTAAATGTTTATATGATTATGACTTGTAGAATGTGCACATAATCAAAGTCCGAGATTATACACCGAAATAGGGCCTAATAGATGCTAAGGCCACTTCGAGAGACCCTTAGTTTACTAATGTAAGTGCAAACTCGTACCTCTAGAAACAAAAATCACATTAACGGCCGAAAAAATCAGAGCATCTTTTCTGATCATATTGTTATTGGTATGAGAAAAAATGTGACTTAACAAGTCTAAGACAATATTAGACCACCCCCCACTAATCTTCCCCCTCCTAGTTTAGTCTTAGGCACAGGTCCTATCTCGGATGCGTATCTTTCATATATTCTGTCAGTTATATGTACATATATATATAATATATATATATATATATATATATATATATATATATATATATATATATATATATATAATACACAGCCTAATCTTAACTTGCATTTTGTAAATGAACAAGCAACAAATATATATGTATGAAAAAGAATATAGGTAGTGTAGTGATCAATATGATTTAATATAGTAATATGGAAAATCACTAGATGAATAATAATAGAGCAATTATTGGATCTTTTATAGTAACATATGAACCATCCGAAATACCAAAACCCCCAAGAGTTATTTAACCTAATTAGTAGGGAGCGTCGGCAATAGATGGCACTGCAAAGGCTCACGTTTTTTTCATAGGCTCTCAGTAGGCTCTCCTGTCTTCCCTTTAGTGTCTTTGATTTGAACAGATGAGGTTGTGACGTCATCACAAACTACATAGTCTTCTCTACATTCCTTCCCTTTTCCCCATACTCCCCATTTCTCTCTCTCTCTCTCTCTCTCTCTCTCTCTCTCTCTCTCTCTCTCTCTCTCTCTCTCTCTCTCTCTCTCTCTCATTTTCTGTTTTCTTTCTCAATTTTCATTATTGATTTTATTGTTACTTTTGTTCTGTTTTTGTTTCCTACCTTTATCACTTGTTTCCTTGTATTTCTACTTCTCGTCTCCTTTCCATTTTTCTTTCTAAAGATTCAGTATCTTTTCATGAAGAATTTGTTTGTTTCTTATTTACAGTAGTGGAAATCATTCTATTTCTGCGATATAAATAGGCGAAGTACCAATCTTTTTCCTAGCTCCCTCCAAATCATTCCATGTATATGTTATCCATGTAAGCCACCGGCACTGGAAATATTAGTCCCCTGAGCTGCTGCAGATCTGCATGGGGAACAGGTCAGAGAGAGAGAGAGAGAGAGAGAGAGAGAGAGAGAGAGAGAGAGAGAGAGAGAGAGAGAGAGATGGGGGGGGGGGAGAGTTCATGAGGTCATCCGGCTGCCACCTGCCCATCCTGAGTTGAACGCCATCACCATCAAACAAGTTTGAAACTATGTGAAGCAAAATGTGCGTCCAATGTTGCAGTGATTCACCCTGGAAAATCTGCAAGTGCAGCTCCAGGAGGGAGAGCTGGTCGAAACCAAAGAGGTGCGGGCCGGTGCTGTAAGAAGATCCAGATCGTTGGAAGAAAGTACTGGTCATCGGACAATATGAATGAATGCGTTGAACACATCATCATCACCATTATCAGCGATGACGATGATGATCTGTTTATCTAATTCTATGGTGATATGTAATGAAATAAGTTATTGTCATAATTTCCCAACCCATCACATGCATACATTTGTTATCGAATCCCTTCTCCAGGTGTAGGGTATTCATTATCTATTATATATTGTCCAGAGAGAGAGAGAGAGAGAGAGAGAGAGAGAGAGAGAGAGAGAGAGAGAGAGAGAGAGAGAGAGAGAGAGAGAATTCTATAATGTAAAATACAGATAAAATCAATAAGGATAGAAGGAAAATAAAAATAATACATAATGGAATTAAAGAAAAGACAAAACGAGAGAGAGAGAGAGAGAGAGAGAGAGAGAGAGAGAGAGAGAGAGAGAGAGAGTTGGGAAGAAATGAAAACGCAGGCGAAGTGAGGTTTAAAGAATGCGGAAAGCTGGGATAAGTGCCCCAATAGTGCTTATCTGAATAAATTCGTATATCTTGACTGGATAGGCTTGGACATGTCTTAAATTTCAGGAATAAGGTGCCTTTAAAATCCATTTTCGGACATTGTATTATTTATAAGAAATTAGGGGAGTGTGTTAGAAACTGTCTCAAAGTACCATACCAGTCAATCGATTGGTTTAAAAGATATTAGCTATAAACCTTGGATCCAGGTGGCTGAAATACATAGTAACAGTCATGGAAGGATATTGTTAACTGCTACGATCTTTTCCTTGGCTAATGGTTAATCACTCAGCGCTTATATGATAGTAAATGATTAATAATGATAAGCAATTTTTGGGATATGAATATCATGCGCTTTATTTTCTTTCACAATGATATACGATTTTAACAAGATCAGCAATGTTCATGATAGTGTTTTGTGATGTTACCTCTTATTAAATGATATCTTTTATGGAAAGAAGTTAAATTCAGCAATTCACTGGTCAATACTTGTGCAGTGTTGAGAATTCGCCAGATTCACATCCGCAAGTGTCCTTTTTTCTTTTTTTTTATCTGTCGAAAAACACCATTTTGTTTATGCTATTAAATTGAACAAAGGTTTTTCAAGAGATGGTATGTCACATAATAAATTATATTAGCGGAATTTATAGTCTAGGTGGTGGCAACTGGCAAACCAATTTGCTTTATCGATATATATATATATATATATATATATATATATATATATATATATATATATATATATATATATATATATATATATATATCTCGGAATTCATTTTATGGTAACAGCTTCTGGCCGGGTAGAGATTCGGACCGCTACCTATTCGGCTAGAAACCATGCCTGCGAGGACTCTGCCAACTGAGCCATCAAGAGTCCTCGCAGGCATGGTTTCCAGCCGAATAGGTAGGGGTTCGAATATCTACTCTGCCAGAAGCTGTTAACATAAAATGAATTCCAAGTGGATATATATTCCCAAGATGGAATTCGGTATTAAATGCCATTTCGTGGGTGATATTTACATTGATTGAAATCACGTGTGTTAGTGATATATATATATATATATATATATATATATATATATATATATATATATATATATATATATATATATATATATATATATATATATATATATATATATATATATATATATATATATATATATATATATATATATATATATGTATATATGTGTGTGTGCAGAAACAATTTGAAAATCATGAATAATAAGAAAAGAAATATATTTAATTTTCAGTGAAATATAGTTAGTTTACTTAAAGATTGAAGTCAAGCGGCCATAGATTGAGGATAAGCAATTTTTCTTTTTTTAGATCTAAGGAAAGAAAGAGAAAAACTAATTAATTTTAAGAAAGATAATAAAGACCGAAAAATGTGATACGTTTAGTTTAGGAATATAAAATAGTTACTTCCAGCTAAATGATAAAATGGAAGCATGTAAAGAAGAAATGAACAGTAATCTAACATATGTATTGGAATCAGCACAAGAGATAGGTGGAAATGTTTCTAAACAAGATCAGGGAAAACTATCAGAAAAGAACAAAACCCTAATGAAGTAAAGATTGTAAATGTAGGTAAAATCCAAGAGAGATGAAATAGAACTATCCAAACCAATATAAAAACCCAGGAGATTCGGAAACACAATCAAACCAAAATTGAGGAAACACTAAGGAAAGGAAAAAAAAAAAACATCAAATTGATGAAAAGAAGAGGTGGAACAGGAATCCAACAGATACTTTGTTGAAGGCTGAAAATGGAAATATCAACAAAAGAGGTAGAGTGATAAGAATTGCAATGGTTTTCTATACAATGTTATACAATAGTGATATAAAAATGATTTAGCTGATAGAAATAATGAAACATCTGAGCCGGTATCAAACATAATAGCAGTATGAGTAAAAATAAACTATTAAAGGCATGAAGAAAGGCAAAACAGCAGGAAAAAATGGATTAACAATGGATCTGATAATAGATGGAGGAAATTTCATAGCACAGAACTTCGCAGAAAATGTCTGCAATAATACTCTATAACTACAGTTTGGAAAAACTTTATAATTATACTAATTCAAAAAAAGAGAGACACAAAAGACCTGAAAAATACCGCCAAATATGTAATATGTAAAATATTAACAAAGATTATATTAGGCCAAATAGAAAGATAACTAGATTTTGATTAACCAAAAGGGATGTCAGGCTTCAGCAACTGACCATATCCATGTAATTAACCAGATAATGGAAAAATCAACAGGGTATGGCAAAGAAGTGTGTATGGCAATTGTAGACTATGAGAAAGCTTTTGATTTTGTCAAAACTTCAGCAGCAATGAAAACCCTTCAAATACAAGGAATAGATGAATATTATGTTAGAACACTTGAAGAAGTTTTTAAGAATTTAGATTGGAAAAATATAGAAATTAATATTAATGGGGAATACCTTGACTTAAGATTTGCTAATGGCATATTTCTATTTAGGGGTTTATGGGAGGGATTGCAAAAGATTAAAGGTTTGTATAGAAAAGCAGAGATGTAGGACTGAATATCAATATGAGTAGAACAATGATAATACATACATACATACATATACCAAGGCACTTCCCCCAATTTTGGGGGGTAGCCGACATCAACAAATGAAACAAAACAAAAAAGGGGACCTCTACTCTCTACGTTCCTCCAGCCTAACAAGGGACTCAACCGAGTTCAGCTGATACTGCTAGGGTGCCACAGCCCACCCTCCCACATTATCCACCACAGATGAAGCTTCATAATGCTGAAACCCCTACTGCTGCTACCTCCGCGGTCATCTAAGGCATCGGAGGCAGCAGCAGGGCCTACCGGAACTGCGTCACAATCACTCGCCATTCATTCCTATTTCTAGCATGCTCTCTTGCCTCTCTCACATCTATCCTCCTATCACCCAGAGCTTTCTTTACTCCATCCATCCACCCAAACCTTGGCCTTCCTCTTGTACTTCTCCCATCAACTCTTGCATTCATCACCTTCTTTAGCAGACAGCCATTTTCCATTCTCTCAACATGGCCAAACCACCCCAACACATTCATATCCACTCTAGCTGCTAACTCATTTCTTACACCCGTTCTCACTCTCACCACTTCGTTCCTAACCCTATCTACTCGAGATACACCAGCCATACTCCTTAGACACTTCATCTCAAACACATTCAATTTCTGTCTCTCCGTCATTTTCATTCCCCACAACTCCGATCCATACATCACAGTTGGTACAATCACTTTCTTATATAGAACTCTTTTTACATTCATGCCCAACCCTCTATTTTTTACTACTCCCTTAACTGCCCCCAACACTTTGCAACCTTCATTCACTCTCTGACGTACATCTGCTTCCACTCCACCATTTGCTGCAACAACAGACCCCAAGTACTTAAACTGATCCACTTCCTCAAGTAACTCTCCATTCAACATGACATTCAACCTTGCACCACCTTCCCTTCTCGTACATCTCATAACCTTACTCTTACCCACATTAACTCTCAACTTCCTTCTCTCACACACTCTTCCAAATTCTGTCACTAATCCTGTGAGACACCAACAATGATAATATTCAATGAAAATACAGCGACAACAAGTAAGGATTATGGATGAAGTTTAGAGATTGTTAAGGAATATATGTACTTAGTACAGACATTAAGTGTTTCCCCAGAACATGAGACCGAAAGTAAATGAAGATAAGCATGGGATGGTAAACATATTGAGATTATAAAAAGTAAAGTGCCACCTTCTCTAACAAAAAAAGTATTTAATCATATGTTTCTACCAGTATTAACTTATACATTTGGTACTTGGAGCCTTACTGAAAGCGTAGAACATGAAGTAGTTACAGTTCAAAGAGCTATGGAAAATATAATGATGGGAATAACACTAAGATACAGAAAAAGAGCAACTTGATTACGAGAGAAAACTAAAGTAAAGTATATTCTAACATGTAAGAAAAAGACATTTACATGGATGGATAGGACGTATAATGAGTCTGACAGGTAATGGATGGAAAATAAAACTAACAGAATGGGTCCCTAGAGATTGCAAACGAAGTAGGGGAAGGAAGAGATACGATGGATTGACGAACTAAGAAAGTTTGTGGGTATAGACTGGCATATAAAGACCACAAGGAGACATGAGTGGAAGGACATGTCGAAGGCCTTTAACCTGCAGTGGACTAGCAATAGCTAATTATGATGATGACAATAAAGACATATATATATATATATATATATATATATATATATATATATATATATATATATATATATATATATATATATATATATCATCATCATAATCATCAACCGTAACTAGTTCACTGAAGAACAAAAACCTCAGACATGTCCTTCCGTATCTGTTTATGGTTTTTCTGTACCAGTCCACGCCAACAAACCTTAGTTCATCAATCCATCGTCCATCTGTTGTCTGTCATTCTTATTATATGTCCTGCCCATGTCAAATACTTTTTCTTACAAGTTGTTAGAATATCCTCTCCATATTTCTGCTCTCGTATCCATGTTGCTCTTTTTCTTTCTTTTAGTGTTATTCCCATCGTTGTTCTTTCTATAAGTCTTTTGAGTTGTAACTACCTTATGTTCTAAGGCTTTAGTAAGACTCCAGATTTCTGATGCATAAGTATATACTGATAGGACCATCTCAATAATTACTTTTCCATTTAGAGAAAGTGGCATTCTACATTTCATAATCTCATTTGTTTACCAAAGGCTCTCCAAACTATGTTTGTCCTTCTTTTGATTTTGGTGTCTTGTCCTGGGGAAACACTTACTGTATGTCCTGAGTATGAATATTCATTATCTTTCCTAAATACGTATAATCATTAATAATCTTCAAAGTCACTGCATTTTCATTGAGCATTATCTTAGTGTTACTCATATTAATTTTCAATGATACTTTTCTGCTTTCTCTATTCAAATATTCAATCATCTTTTATAATTCCTCCCATGATTCACTAAACACAACTTTGTCATCTGAAAATCTTAGATTGTCAAGGTATTCCCCATTGATATCAACTCCTACACTTTTCCAATCTAAACACTTGAAAAGTTCTAGACATGCTGTGAAATATTTAGGAGAGATGGGGTCTCTCTGTCTAACTCCTTTCTCATTCGGAATTTTCTCACTATCTTTATGTAGTTTTAAGATTGCTGTACTTCCTGTATAGATATCTTCGAGTGATCTAACATAAGATTCTTCTAATCCTTGTCTTTTAAAGTCTCTCACTACCGCTGATGATTTTACAGAATCAAAAGATTTCTCATTGTCTATAAATGCTATACTTAGTGGTTTGTCATATTCTGTTGAGTTTTCCATTAGCTGGTTGATTATATGGATATGGTCAGTTGTTGAATACCGACCTCTAAAGCCTGCCTGCTCTCTTGGTTGATTAAAGTCTAGCTGTCTTTCTATTCGGCCAAATAAAACCTTTCGAAATATTTTATATATTACGGAGAGTAAACTTATTGTGGAGTAATTTTTCAGGTCTTTTGTGTCTCGCTTTTTGTGAATTATTACAATTTATAAAGTTTTTTCCAAGCCAGTTTTGCTACTAGGAAATCTCCTCCATTTATTATTAAATCAATTGTTAGGCCATCTTCTCTTGCTACTTTACCTTTTTTTCATACGATTTAATGCTTTCTTTACTTCTCCTACTGTTACGTTAGGTACTGGCTCAGGTGTTTCATTATTTTTATTTGTGAAGTTATTTCTTATAGGCTATAACTATTCTATTGCATTGTACTGTATAGAAATCCTCTGCAATTTTTAACATTCCATCTCCATTGTGGATAATATTACCATCCTCATCCTTTATAGCAAACATCTTGACGCCCCTGTTCCTAGTCTTCTTTTCATCAATTTGATGCTTCTTCCTGATTGTTTTTACGAGTATATTTGTGTTTTTAGTTTGTTTATTATTTTAAATAGTTCTGCTAATTGATTTTATCCTCATTTCCAATCTTTTCTTTACTAGATTTTCAGTCTTATAAGATAGTTTTCCCTGATCTTGTTTAAGAATTCTTCCATCTATCTCTTATGGTGATTCCAATAGAAGTTTTGGTTAAATTAGTGCTCATTTTTTCTTGTCTTGCTTCTATTTCATCATGTAGCTGGGAGTACCTATTTTTTAATGTATTGCTAAACTAAACTCATCAGATCTTTCTCTTATTACATAAGTGTTTATTTTCTTCCTTAAAATTAAAATTATTTTTTTTTCTCTTTCCTGAAATCTAAACAAATTTTGCTTCCCACCATTGTATGATCGCTTGACTAAAACGTTTAACACTGTTACATCCTTTACTAAATTGACTTTTTCATTGGAAATTAAATCTATTTAATTTTTTGTTTCACCAAATGAGCTTCTCTCCATGTCCATTTTCTTTTTTCCTTTTTATAAAAGGAAGACGTTCATAATTTTAAGTTCGTTTCTTTCAGCAAATTCTACAAGCATGTCTCCTTTGTCCCTCCTTGTGCCTACTCCAAATTTTCCTACTGCTTCTTCTCCTCTCTTCTTTTGACTTACTTTAGCAATGAAATCACCCTAAGCAAATGTAAATTTAGTCTTGTTTTTCATAGGTATCTTGAGATCTTCAAGAAATGTTTCTATTTCTTCGTCTGTATGGGATGTTGTAGGTGCATATGTTTGAATGATCTTCTGTTTATACTTCTTATTTAGTTTGATAATTAATCCAGCAATTCAATCTCTAGTACTATAATATTCTTCTATGGTAGCTGCAAAATTTTTATTAATAAGAAAACCCCCTCCATTCTCTTTGTTCCTTTTATTTCCTCTGAAGCAAAATATACGGCCCTCTTTTATTTCCATGTAAGATTCCCCAATTTTTCTAATTTCACTCAATCCTATTATATCCCAATTTATGTATTTTAGTTCTTCTAGTAACACAGTAAGATATTCCCTAGACAGGGACTTGACGTTTTATGTTGCAAGGTTCAATTTCTAAATATGAACTTTTCTAGTTCAGAGATTCTTAGCAACCTTTGTAGTGGAATGTGGCTGCCCGCCACCTTGGGCAGTTGTTCCACTGCCGCTGGAGACTGGGGAAAGAAACGGTCTTGTGATATACATGTCTGGGTTTTAGCCAATGTTCATCCCCACGCTAGCCATTGCGGATAGGTGGTGGTGGGAGATTTTCGTCTGATCTCTCAAAGCAAACCAATCTAGTATGGGGTCCCCTGACTATTATAGCTTTGCTGATCGTTGTTTTCAAACCCTTTCACCTCGTTAAGGTATCCCACTCGGAAAGGGATACATATATATTCCATTTTGATTGGAATATATTGTGTGTATATATATTATGCTGTGTGGTAATAATGGTACAGGAAAAAAATGGCACTGGAGAAAATGCCACAAGTGAAAAAATAGGAAAAAAAGTGGCATGAGGAAAAAAATAAAATTAACAGAAAGTGTTTATTAAAATCTACTCTACATTTTACAATTAAACATTATGTGGAATAATGTACACTATTATTTTGAATAAATCTTTTCAAAAACAGTCTTTATAATTAGTATGACTGCCTGTTCAAAGTCCACTATTATGGTTGTTGTGTCTGGGTAGAGTTCAATCTCTTGGCAACGATCCGAGCCTGTTTGAAGCAGTGTTTCATACGTATCTTTTGTTTTACTCTGCAGACATGCAAAAACAGTAGAAATTGTTGTGTTACCAACTGGGTTGCATATTACATAAATCTGTAAAAAAAAAAAAAAAAACCTGGTGGAGCCATGGCATAGCTTCCATCCATCAGCCATGTATCAGCAAAAGAGAGCAACCGCAGAGATTTTTCAAAACTAAAAAACAATAATGCCGTTGTCTGTGTATGGTCCAATGTCAAAAAAAAAAAAAAAAAAAAAAAAAAGCCCATTCTCTGGCTAGTTTCAGATCCTCAAGTTTTTCAGGTACTGGCGGGTAGAGCTTCGGTCTTTGGTTACGTAAAGTTCTTTTTATGGTATCTTCGCTTGGGAGTAATGCCTTTGCATCGGCTGGTAACTCAACAAGATTGCTACTGTACCGTATATCTGGCTAGGTTTGTCTTACGTCTCTGCTGCTTTTAATTTCATTTGGTGAAGCTTTTTGCAGCAGCTATAGCTGCATAATCAGTAGCGTTGTTGTGGTCATTACCTGGTTCAGGATCAGTCATATCAAGGCTGGTTGTCATATTACCTTTACAAAAAGAAGTTCTCTTTACACATCTCCATCTGATCATAGTTGATCTTACGATTTGCTTAGTATACATGTGTCCGTGGATGCAGATTTTCTCTGTTCCCTTATTACTTCTTATAACTTCCATGATGGGTTGTAGAAGAGCTTATGTAAGTTATAAAAAACAAAGGACAGAAGAGACATAAAGTGAGAGTTGTTTTAGATATAAACAAAGTACAAAACAAGCATGAAGTGAGGACTAGTTTATTAACAAGGTACAAAATATGCATGATGTGAGAATTAGTATTTTTACTTACTTTTCTAAATTGGGAAACCGTTTTTTAAGTTGTGCCATTTTTCCTGTTTATTTTGCTTTTCAATATTTCTTGTGCCATTTTTACCCAAATTCATTTTAGTATATATACAAACCGACACACACAACACATTCACACACATACACACACACACACACACACACACACACACACACATATATATATATATATATATATATATATATATATATATATTATATACATATATAGGCTATACCTTATATATTATATATATGAATATTGTGTCAATATGTTATATATACAAATCGACAGACATGTATGTGCGTGTATATATATATATATATATATATATATATATATATATATATATATATATATATATACTGTATATATATATCTATATATATATATATATATACTGTATATATATCTATATATATATATATATACACTTTATATGTATATTTTGTGTATATATTATATTATATATACACAAAGACACACGCACCGTGGACTAGAAACGGCTGACTTTCTTGTTTTTGTTATATATATATATATATATATATATATATATATATATATATATATATATATATATATATATATGTGTGTGTGTGTGTGTGTGTGTGTGTTTGTGTGTGTGTGTATGTGTGCGTGTGTATATCTCTGTTCCTATGTATAGATTGATATTTTTCACATATTACACTTGTTTTTCATACCAGTATGCTGAAGACTTACCAGTAACGTATGAAGGTTTACTTACCTGTTCCCTGATTATGATAATTTCACTGATTTTTAATTTTACGTTTTTATTTTTAGATAATGTTGGGTTTATTTCCCAAATGCCCTTTTCTCTAAGTGTTTTTTTTTTTTTTTTTTTTTTTTTTTTTTTTTTTTTTTTTTTTTTTTTTTCAGTGAGCCTGGTTATTATCTTTCAACCATACAGCATTCACCCTTAATACTAAATTTTAGAAAGTAATTGTATGAGTACAAAATTTTTTTACAATATCTCAACAGATTTTTGTATGGCTTTAAACGTGAGTTAAGAAAAGGCATAGCAGAAGCTGGATTGCGTATTTTACAATAGAATTTAGTAGGTAAGAAAATCTCTCAAAAATAAGGATGTCCCTTTAAAATTTATTTTGGTTGTAAATGATTATCCGACTTTTGATTTTATTCTTATTGATAGAATAATTTCATATAACTTCATTATATATATATAATCCTTTATGTATCTTGGATACATGGTGACACGAGTGCGACCGTTCAAATATATGTACAGGTTTTGCATGTCAGCCACAAGCTCTTTTCCATTCCACCTTTTACCCACAGGAAAGTCGTCGGGTTTTTGGAAAAACTTTGAGTCCTGGATTGACCTGGAATCCATGCACGCCGAAGTTTAGTTAGAGAATAACTATACAGCAGAATGTAAGGTGATAGTGGAACTGAATTCATTTGCTGTTTCCTTTTATTTTTACACTTTTCTAGTTCAGCTGCCCAAAAATCCGGTATTCCACCTCTTGGTCACACGGGTAGCACGGATTTTACTTGCCATTATTTTGTCCTCATACGTTCAAAAAATATTAGATAATATTGAGAGGAACTGATTAATCCGATTGCTTACTCGTTCAGAAATATAATTAGTAAATTATGGAGAGAAAGAGAGAATATGTAGTTCAGCATAAAACCGTTTCCCCTGACGTGTAGCCGCTCCTTGGAAAAAGTTAACTCTGATCGTTTCTTTAGTTATACTGCAATTGTGCTGAGTCATAACCTACCCATCTAAGCAGAAACATTCCACATTAGGCAATTTATACTGTACACTTACACTAAAATCTTATCACTAAGGTTTCGATCTCTATATGTAGCCTTTTCATCCATGTATGCTTAAGGCTTATCAGAAAAGTATTGCACCCCTATACCCAGCCTTCTCTTACAACTATTCAGAAGGCTTATCAGGAAAGTGTCACACTCTTTTACCTAATCTCTTCATACAAGTAAACACAAAGCCCGTTAGCTAATTGTCAGACCCTTATAAAAGCAGCTTCATACACGTGAAGAAGGCCTACCAGCAAATTGTTGGACCACTAAAAACACCCACTTAAACACATTCTCAAAAGGTAAAGAGCCCTGCATCTGAAAAAAGATGAAGAAAAAAATACATGTATATATATATATATATATATATATATATATATATATATATATATATATATATATATATATATATATATATATATATCAGCCACTTCTTACGCATACTCAGAAAGCTTGTCAGCAATGCGTCTATCCCCCATACACAGCCTCGTCATACGCGTACGCAGAAGGCTTATCAGAAACGCATCGAACGCCTATATACAGTTAATTCATACACATATTCAGAATGTTAACCGCGATTCGTTAGTCCTTATACACAACCACTTTTTTAATATATTCAGCAGGCTCATAAGCAGTCCATCTGGCCCGTATACACTGCCACATTATACATTTATGTAGAAGGCTAATCAGGAAGGCATTGAACTCCATACAGAGCCACTTCATTAACGAACACAGAAAGTTTATCTGAATTATAGTGTTAGATCCTATTCAGAACTGCTTCATGAGAGTTCAGGAGAGTTCACAGCCCTGCATCTGACCCCTATACACAGTTAGTTCATATACATACTCAGAATATTAACAGTATTGTGTCAAATCTCTATACACAGCTACTTTATGCACATAGTCAAAACGCTTATCAGCAACGCATTGGACCCCTATTTAGAGGCGCTTCATATACATGCAGGAGGATTATCAGCAATGTACTGGAAGCCAATACACAGACACTTCATTCGTATATGTAGGAGGCTCATCAGCAATGAGTTGGGCCTCATACATTGCCACTTCATTCACATACACAGAAGGCTCTTCAGTAACAAGTTAGACCCCTATACATAGTGGCTTCATACATATACATAGCGTTATTCGGAAGTATGATGAACCCCTATACACAGTTGCTTGCTTGATACCTGTTCCCAGAAAGCTAATCAACAAATCTTCAGATCCCTATAAACAGCTGTTGCATACACATTTTCAGAAGGTTAACAGCAATATGGTGGAGCCCTACATACAGCCGCTTCATACACATATTCAGAAGGCTTAACAGCAACACAGTGGGCTTCTATTCAGAGTATTTTCATACACATGCCTAAGGCTTTTCAGCCTCGCATCCGACCTCTGTACACAGTTAATACGTACAAATAGTTAGAAAGTTAACAGCAATGTGTCGATCCATATACACAGCCACTTTTTACATATTCTTAGAAGGCTCATGAGAAGTCATCTTGCCACATATATGGAGAAGGCCTATCAGGACTCCATAGACAGCCACTTCATTCACATACACAAAAGGATAATCATCAACACATTGCACCTCTAAACACAGTTGATTCATACACATACACAGAAGGCTATGCATTAGACCCCTATTTAGAACCGCTTCATATACTTGTAAGACGATTCTCAGCCACGCATCTAACTCTATACTCAGTTAGTTCATACACATACTCTAAAGATTAAAAAAGTAATGTGGCACTCCCTATCCACAGGCATTTCATGCACTTCTCAGAAGGCTCATCAGCAAACTCTTGGAGCTTATACGCAGCCACTTCATACATGTATGCTAAATGCTTACCATTAACTTGCTGAACTCTTATATTGTATATTTCTATAATGTTAACCCTATATCCTTTTCAACCGCAAATGCTTGGCATAGAATTGACATCATCACAAATTAAGAACAAAGGTCTTTAGCACTGGGTCTTATTGTTGGAATATATACACATATACTTGTAAACTCATATATGGAGTAATAACTGCTGGAATACACATATTTTCAGCCAGTTGATATACATTCGACATCCACACTGACTTTTATAATGAGGGAAAGGGAGAAAGAGTTTTAAGTTTGTACATAGAGTCTTCATGCCTTCTCGTGAGAAGCTTAAATTTTCTTCTTATATATGTTAGATGCCACTCTTTAAAGCTGAAAGCTTTGAATCATAAAATAAAAAAAAAAAATCCTTTTAGCGTGCGGTAGCCAAAGTCAGCATTTTTTTCAAGTCCCTTTTGAAGAGAGCTATCTTATGAATTTTTTCCAGGCTAGTATCGACCCCATCCCCCCGTCCCACTGCTCGAATGGATCATAAGTTGAAGTTACAGTCATCGGCGTTCAGTCGAACGTGCAATAGAAATCCACTAGACTGTGTGGCTCTTTCTTCTGGTTCAATGGCTATAGAACAGATTTTCTGGAATTTCGTTGAAAATTTCATCTGATGTTAATTCTGGATTATTTTTTGCGAAGATAACGAGGACGATGAAAAGGTAGGAAGAAGGTGGATGGGGTAAAATACGGAATTGGAGGAATATGTAAAAAAAAGAGTAAATCATTTTATGGGAAGAAATACTGAGTTGGAAAGGCTCTATGGGGTTTTGTAATAACTTCGTACATAGTTAATAATGGAGTATGAATTAGTGATTGATAAGTTTAAGCACCTTTTGGATATTTGCTTATGCATGGTAAACTTTGAATTTCAATGGCTGAATGTTTGATGCACCAACATTTGATTACCGCAAATTAAAAGAAAATAATTTTCGTCCTCTTCACACCTCCACACTATTTCAATTTGTTGCTATTTTAGCTGGGGATTCATAATCCTCATGCATTATTGTTTCCAGTCGATGCAACCCTTCACGATTACTTCCGAGACATATCGAATGACCGTAATCTGTATGGTCTGTATGAAAATTATAAATACACTTTAATATAAAATTAACAAGGAACTAGGACTGACTGTAGATGGGATTCCGCTATGAACTAGAGAAGAAAATATTTTCATAAGATTTTTTTTTTTTTGCTCAATTTCAATATATACTACCTCATTTTAACTTGATTTTAGCCCTTAATATTTTGTTACGATTTAGTTGTTCTCAGCCATTTGTTGTTTTTTAATACTAGG
>NC_090732.1:56275968-56295968 GCF_036898095.1 Palaemon carinicauda | reverse complement strand
TCTCTCTCTCTCTCTCTCTCTCTCTCTCTCTCTCTCTTTGATTTAAATCTGAGGTTTCCGTTGAATTCTTATGACAATCATAGATATTTCATATATCAACTCATGGTAGGTGTAAGATTTCCTTTTGTATCTTCTTAATGGTGTCCTACCTAGGCTTATAAGTGTTTTAGAAACACACACACACACACATATATATATATATATATATATATATATATATATATATATATATATATATATATATATATATATATATATATATGTGTGTGTGTGTGTGTGTGTGTATGTGTGTGTATGTATGTGTATATATATGTATATATATATATATATATATATATATATATATATATATATATATATATATATATATTTATATATATATATATACCTACTAAATATGCAAATTCCCTCCAAGTATATGAAATAGTAGTCAAGAAATAAAGAATATTAAAATTCCCCTTCATTATTCTTTGAATATTAGACTCCAATTTTTAGTAGAAGAAAAACGTTAGATAAGGGTTGAGTATCGTTACCTTAGGTAAAGCCCGAGTCCTTTGGTTTATGGTACAGCGAACGGATTAATTACAGCTGTGATTGGAAAGAGACTCGCGTATCCCATCAGAGCTGATAAGGTGCCGATGTTGGCTTTTGATATGAACTCTTCAGAATTGATTTTGCTGTGGCATTGACATATTTAGTATTTTACTTGAGTATATTTATCTCACAATTTGTTAAAAGGCACCATCTATAGAATTTACAACGTGGGTTGCTTAACTGAAAGAAGGATAGTAACAATGTTTTTGAGAAGGAATACTCTTCTATTATGCTTGCCTTACACACCGGTTAAAAAAACCAAGAGTAAGAGGAAATAACAAAATTAGTGTGCCTGAGTGTACCCTCAAGCAAGATAGTGGAAGACCATGGTACAGAGGCTATGGCACTACCAAAGACTAGAGAACACTAGACTGATTTTGGGCTGTCCTTCTCCTTAGAGAGCTTGTTACCATAGTTAAAGAGTCTCTGGTACCTAAACCAAATGGAAAGTAGCCACTGAACAATTACAGTAGTTAAGAATAGTTCCGTTTGTCTAGTGTTGTTCGGTGTATATGTAGACAAAAGAAAAAATGGGCAGTAACCAGAGAGATATTTTGCCACACAAAGAACCCAATATCTTTCTAGCGTTAGTATCTCCAAGGGTGGCTGGTACCTTGAAACAGTTTTAAAGATTCTTAAGAGAAGAATGAAAGATATTCTTAGGAGATGATGGTAAAGCAGCAGAATAAGGTTTAGGATTTATTGTATATGATCACTACACGTGGAACTCGGTGACTTCAGCAGTCCTACGAATGCAAACACACACAGATATAGAACAATACACGACTCTACTGTACGTAAGCTCCCAATGCTAATCAATTTCTTTAAGTATTGTTCCAACTTGCAGTGACAAAACCTTTCATTCTCACATTTCTTACACACACACATGTATGTGTGTATGTATGTAATTGCATTTTTCTATGCACGTCAACACAAACACACACACATATATACGTATGTATGTATGTATGTATGTATATATATGTATGTGTGTATATATATATATATATATATATATATATATATATATATATATATATATATATATATATATATATACACACACATATATAGTGTGTGTGTGTATCAAAGAATGACAATATTCTCTCTCTCTCTCTCTCTCTCTCTCTCTCTCTCTCTCTCTCTCTATATATATATATATATATATATATATATATATATATATATATATATATATATATATATATGTATGTATGTATGTATATATATACACGCACACACACACACACACACATATATATATATATATATATATATATATATATATATATATATATATATATATATATATATATATATATATATATATATATATATATATATATACACTACTGTTATTAAACACAGGTATCATGATAAGAACATTAAGCTGGGCAATACTACAAAAAATAAAAGAATATTTTCCTACTAATATGGTTATCATAAAGTTAAATTTTGCAAAATAAGGCTATCACCACCCCTTTTATGGCAATCTGTGTTTTGTGTAGCGAAACCTTGTCATGGTGGGATCAAAGTGCACCAGCACGGGACTGACTGTAAGTAACAAATATGAAAAACTTTCAAGAATTTCGTTTTCAAAGACACGCGAAACACTACAACTTTCTTAAAAGAATTTTTACTTTAAAAAAAAAACACACGTCTCATAATTTCAATAGGTAAATTTTTTTTTATATACTTTGTTTATCTTAGATTTTACATTTAAAAACAGTTATCGGCAGGAAAATGTTACAAGGAAACGCACAAACTTTATAATTTCTGTATTTTTGATGACAAGGTCAATCGTTACCATTCGAATGGCACACACAGTATATAGTTTCCATCCATCCAAAAAATCTAAAGATATCACTTAAAAAACTCAAAGTATAATAAAAGAAAAACAGCTCATGGAGGCGAGGAAGAACTTACAGCACACAAAGATTAGACTTTTTAAACAATTCAGTATCAAGGTTGGCAGATTCCAGAAAACCAATAACAATATGCATTACAAAATTGGGAGTAGAGAGTGAATTCTATACACCATTCGATTTAGAAATTTCCAGCAAAAGCAAGAAAAACGATAACAACCATATAATAATAATAATAATAATAATAATAATAATAATAATAATAATAATAATAATAATAATAATAATAATAATAATAATAATAATGTGGACATGACAAAGGTAACCATCACTCATGTTGAACGAAAAACCATATTACGATATAGCTTTCACAAAGTTCCGGAAAATCTGCTAGGCCATCAAAACAGTTTTAAACCCATCATCTTCAGAAACGTTGCTCAGTGCTATTAATCACCATCCAGGACACACACCACCATGATTCTCTTATCTGACGTTTAAACTAAATTCCCCCAATTACTCCATCAACCCATCCGGTCTTTACGATTAATGCAAAACTTGAAGGCAATAGCAAATCTCTTCCAATTAATAGCCGTTATTCAGTTAATTGAATTTCCTTCATAACATTATCATTTAGAACTCGTTTATCTCCTCATCTCTCTTAGAAAAAAGATTACGAGCGATCATTAGCGAGAAAAGAAATCACCATCCCCATCAATAGGATTCAAACTTACATTCATTAAAGTTACTAGTTTAAAAGAGAGAGAGAGAGAGAGAGAGAGAGAGAGAGAGAGAGAGAGAGAGAGAGAGAGAGAGAGAGAGAGAGAGAGAGAGAGAGAGAGAGGACGTGGTTTTCACACACACACGCAGACAGTATGACAATTAGAAGAATTGACCTAAAAAGAAATTGGTAATCAAGTAAAATCACCTTAATGTCATAGAAACTTTTTTTTAATTAATCCCTGCCCGTATAATTATATACCCTGATTAAATACTGATTAGTTTAATTACACTATTTACTAGGTATTATGATAAAATCCCACGATTTTTGCGGATTATGTCGAAACTCATTCAACATCAAATTTCGTTCATTTACCAATTTGAAATAAAGACATATAAATTAGTTTCATCGCTCTTTATCCCCCATTCTTATATCTTTTATATAAACAAATTCATACACAATTTACATAAAATTAGAATATATCCATATTCGACAAATATCACAACGTCATTGATACATGATAAAGCATATAAAATAGAACGCATTAAAAATATAATGTAACGTCTATTCAGGCAACTTAATAAACGAAAGAAACGGTCCTCTTGGTTATTTTGACTTACCAACAGCTAAGAGAGACAACGCCTACACTTTGCAAATACAAAAGATGAATGCTATTCGTCTCAATACAGAAAGAAGTAAATTATGGTTGAACAAGGAAATTAGGAAGTCAATGGTCCGGTGTACATTCTTGTAAGCAGTCAATTTTAAAACACGATAATACGTCCACCAAACATCGTCGGTTTATTATGAAAAAAATAAACCAAAAATAAGTGGCTGGCAATATACTATCAATAGTATAGTTCGAGCATTATACGCAGGCACTGACTGGTTTTAAGCCAACCAACCTCTTTATTTTATAGAAAATTTCATAGGGCCTGTATGTGTGTAGCACTGCGGGCAAGGAAGTTAAGTTTTTTCCGAGGTCTAGCTCATGTGGATGTGCCAGGAAATGAAGAGACGGACAAATTAGCAAAAGAGGTTACAGAAAAATTACTTCCTGGAAAATATCCACTTTCATGTAATGACTTTTTGCCTTACATCAAAAGATCTCTGAGATATTTGGCAACATTACTGGTATTTTGTGGATCAGAATAAGATGAAGATCATAAGCACAAGTGCTATTTGTTTATGGAAATTTGACAATATGCCTAGAAGGTAGGAAACTGCCCTCTGTTGCCTAAGAATTAGGCACACTTGTTTAAAACAGGAGTTCTTGATGACTGGCAGGTTTGTTATTTTCAGACTTAAAGGAATTTCAGCCCACTTTTAATTGTTTCCTCAATTTCGTTCTGATTGTGTTTACGAATGTCTTTGGTTTTCAGTTTGCTCGTTGTTTTATATAGTTCTGAAATTATATTTCATTTACAATGTTTTATCAGGCTTTTTTTTTTTTTTTTTTTTTTGATAAGTTTCCACCGATCGCTTGTGCCGATTCAAATACAAATTTCGTTAAATTACTCTTTATTTCATCTTCACTGCGGAGCTGGGAGTACATATTTTGTATTGCTAAACTAAACTCATCAGATTTTTCTCTCGATACAGAAGTCTATTTTATTTCGTAAATTTTTTTTTCTCTTTCTTTCGTTAGTTCTAGACAAAACTTTGCTTCTCCCCATTCTATGGTCGCTTGACTTTAAATTGTTTAACACTGTTAATAAAATTATTTAATTCTTTGTTTCTCCTTTTAGGGTTTCTTGATTTCCGTTACCTATATTTCTTTTTTATAAAAATGGGTGTTCAAGATGATGATGGAGTTTGAAGACATCCCGAAACGTTGCTATACATAATGAAAATGTTACGGATTTCAGCACTAGAGTTCCAACTCATACAAAGAATAAATACATACATATATGCATGCATACATACATTTCATAAATGTTGGGTCTCCTCTATGTTGGGATAATTCCAATACTCCGAAAGTTTAAAATAATTTAAAACTTTCTAGGCCAATCTGAATCTCTCTCTCTCTCTCTCTCTCTCTCTCTCTCTCTCTCTCTCTCTCTCTCTCTCTCTCTCTCTCTCTCTCTCTCTCTCAAAATAATACAAAGCAGTATTTTGGCGTAATAAGGGTCTACTTCAATAGAGGGAGATAGGTCACAAGTAAAATGTGTGAACGAAAAAGTAAAAGTTTCCAAGACCAGCATTATTAACTCTGCCGGTGAAAGCTAAAAAGAAAGACATACGGACCTATAATTTAGAAGACAAAGCGAGGTGTGCTATGCCTTAGCCTCCTTTTACTTATAAAAATAAATAAAAGAAATAACCTCTATAAAGAGACTTGACTGTACGGAATTTATTTCAGCTCTATGATGAAAAATAATTCAGTCCCTCTTGGTAGTATTTTCTACTCTATGGGGATATAAGAAGAAGGGACCCAATGTTATGACAAGCATCATTAGTAGCTTTGGAACTGAATTTACTTGGCAATCTTATGCTCCCGCTATGGGCAATTGGGCTCTCTGGCCCGTGTTTTAGTTAATTTGAATGAATGTTTCTACAAAATATCAAGGACTAAAACTACGCAATTTAATAAAGAATATCAGAGAAACTAAGAAGAATCTTGATTTGCTGTTTACAGCAACGCACTATTCATAAAAAATGGTCCCATTGTATTTCTATAGAAAAAGGATAGCGACCTTCCATAATCTTTAGAATTCAAGTGCTGTAATTTACAATTCAAGCTTAAATTATACTTTCAAAATGTTTTTACCTATATTTCTCATATCTAAACATTACCAACGGCCATTCATTCTCTTCTACACAAACTCTATCAAAATTCTTACGATATAACCGTTCTGTACGTTATATAATAAAGGTAACATGGAAACACCATCAATAAAGTGTGGTGCACAACAATAACAAAAATTATTCGTAAACCTTTACAAACACATGGGTGGTGAAAGATACCTTTAACCCTTAAAGGCTACATAGATCAACGAGCTATAGTACTTTTCGGAGAGAGAGAGAGAGAGAGAGAGAGAGAGAGAGAGAGAGAGAGAGAGAGAGAGAGAGAGAGAGGGAGAGAGAAAAAAATTTGATTCCCTACCATAATCAAATATCCCTTTCCCTGATTCATCTATTAACGCATTCAATCTTCGATGAATTACATACAGTTATTGGCCTAAAAAAGCGTGGAAAGATCCAGTTTATGTAGAATCTAATTAGCTATTGAATGGCGCAATACTCACAATTTTTCTACTTTTAATTCGTCGCCTTTTTCATAAAGGAATTCCTGAAATGCCTTTAAATTAATTAAGAGTCCTTAATTATTTATTATCTAAATTGAAGTTTTAAGAATTCCTTGAAAACAATTAACAACTTTAAAACAAAGACCTTCTTCTCTAAAGATATTTTTAGAAAATGTTTTTGGAATAATCAGGGGTATTTAAATGTAAAGTGATTTTAACTATAAATATTTATTTTTTTCTTTACTGTAAAATTTCAGAAATAGAGTTCTAAACTAACCTCTTTTTTAATGAAATATTTCAAAACTTTTACGAAAACAAATAAATTTTTTTTCAAATATCCATATTTTTCAATGACGAATTTGAGAAAAGAAATCAACCAGTTGTAAAAGAAAGTCTCGGTTTAGAGGCAGAAATGTTTCGAAAAAGTGGTCCTCTACTTCCTAAAACCATCTCATATTTGCGTAAGATTTAACGCTGATGGCCATATTGTAGCTTTTAGAGATCCATTCACTCCATAAGGTTTCTATTTTTTGACAAGAGGAGTTACAGAGAGTAAAGGATATAACTTCTTGAATTTCTCTATAGCCACCTCTAGATATGTATTTGTGTGTGTATATATATATATATGTATATATATATATATATATATATATATATATATATATATATATATATATATATATATATATATATATATATATATATATATATATAGATAGATAGATAGATATAGATATGTGTGTATATATATGTATATATATTATACTATATATATATATATATATATATATATATATATATATATATATATATATATATATATATATATAAATGTGTGTGTGTGTGTGTGTGTGTGTGTGTGGGTGGGTGTGGGTGTGTATGAACACATGTACATCAGTACGCATCAGTACACATGTACGCAATAGTTTGCGTTAAATTGGCTCTCCTGTCATGTTTACCCATGTTATCCGATGTTTTGTCCATAGTCTATGAGTTGTATGAATCACCCTGTATATTTTATAGTCGTCTATATGTTATTGTTACCTTTCATATTAATTTGTTTTCAAGCATGATGTAACCTTTTATTGTTTTTTATTCTTATTTTTTGTGGAGATATTGAGTAAAATCCAGAACAGGTAAGGAGACCACGCTTGACAATGGGTGGTCTCCAGGCCTCTACAGATGATTCTTTCTTTTAGAGAAAACGTCTGGAGGCTGTAGACCAGTCATCGACCTCTCTAGTGCATCCTAGTCTTCGCCAGTGTCGTCTATCTTTTTGCAATATTCGTAGACTACATGGCAACATAATAGTATGATGATATATTATAATCAGAAACTTTCGTTTCTTGAAAACAAGCTCATTGTATATGAAGATGATGCTAATCTCTTTGCATCAATTCCTTCTACAGTTTGTAGACCTAGGGTTGCAAAATCTCTTAATAAAGATCTAGATAAAATTAGTGCATGCTGTAGATTATGTGGCAAGAAGTTAAACCCTAACAAGATTCCAAGTATGATTGTTAGTAACTTGAGAACAGTGGCTCCTCTACATCCAGATCATTGCATTGACGATATCTCTCTTTATCTATATACTTCTCATATAAAATTCTAGGTGAGATTGGTTATTGCAAATTTACTAGTGAGAAATAAGTGCAGTCTGTTTGTATACAGTTTATTTGCTATTCCCTTATTTCCTTTCCTCACTGGGCTGTTTTCCCTACGGGTGCCCTTGGGCTTGTAGCATTCAACTTTCCCAACCAGTGCTGTAGTTTGGAGTCCCTTTAGAAAATTTGAGTTACAATGTAGCAATAAATGGTACGAGCATCAATGTGATACAAGCACATCTACCAGCCATCACTCTGGTCGACAAGACAACCAAAAAAGTATTACTTATAGGTGTTACAGTACTGTGGGACTCAAGAGTGGAAGATAAGAGAAAACAATAGAAAAGTACCAGGATTAGCGAACTGAATTGAGAAGGCTATGGAATATGCCCGTAGAATTGGTGCCTGTAATCAAAGGAGTTCTAGGGACCATATCTAAGTCATGGAAACAGAATCTTGAAAAGGTAGGAGCCGATATAGCCCCAGGACTGGTGCAAAAGAACGTGTTACTTTAAACAGTAGATATAGTGATGAAAGTGATGGACTTCTAAGGAAGCTGGATGTAATCCGAAACCTCACACTATAAACCACCAGATTCTGTATGCTGTGATTAACAAATGATAATAATAATAATAATAATAATAATAATAATAATAATAATAATAATAATAATAATAATAATAATAATATGCATATTGCCTATTTGTTTGCATTCTTGTAATTGTGAAAAATATTAGATATTCCCTACGTAATATGCATTCACAGTTCACTGTTAATGGTATATAAATGATTAATATTAAAAGGTCAGCTTTTGTGTTTGCTCCTTATGTTTAGGGTGTGAGTAAAGACTTGAGTACATAATAAGGAATTTATGTTTATGCTCTCTTTTAAGTCACTCTGATGATAAAGGAAACTTCAAAGGATAAGCTTATGTAAGTTTTATTTGGTAAAGGGAATCCAAGTCAAAACAGGATATCTTCAGTTTTTAAGCAGAACAATTATTATTATTATTATTATTATTATTATTATTACTACTACTACTACTACTACTACTACTACTACTACTACTACTACTACTTGCCAAGCCACAGCTCTAGTTGGAAAAGCAGGATGCTATATACCCTGGGGCTCCAACAGGGAAAATATGTTATATATTGCTTTATTGAAATCTCATTTGGTTATGATATTTCTTTGATTACATTCAAACGATAATCATTATAGGAAGATAGGAGTAGAGTAGTCATGAACTGGATTTTCAAAATATTTTATTAGAAGTGATACTCAACGTCCACAAAAGCTTATTGGTACTTTATACGAAACTAGTGACAGTAGTAATTCAGTAAATCGGAGAATAAATGAAAATATCTTGCTTTTATAGAATAACCCCTTCTGCTGTCATTCCTTGGAATAAAAGACAAACCATTAGTAAAATGATGCTGATGCCACTATTCAATAGATAGATGAAGCTCACACACTATAATATGATTATGTTAATATATCATTCAATATCAGCATTTCATGTATTCTGTGGCCCCAAAGAATTTCATAGACCTCAATGAATTTGCTCTTGATACCTGGTTCGTGCCTAATATTTCATGACAGGGTTTTAGCCATTATTCACAATGATCTCAAGATAATAAGGTAACCCATGAATTTCAGATGTAATTTACCAAGAGCTAGTTATTTTTCATCGGTGGTTTTATGCTGATTGAGTTTGTAATACATATAAATATATATATATATATATATATATATATATATATATATATATATATATATATATATATATATATATATATATATATATATACTGTATATAGGTGTTACAGTACTGTAACCAGTCATTTCTGGTTTTTATTTTGACCTCACTATCAATACTGGAATATTAACCATGTTCTACTTTGTAATTTTCATTACTTTCTCAAAAACCTTCAACAACCAATTTCTGTCTTTGTCTCCTTTTTATAGTATTTCGAGTTCCATTTGATATCCATGATTTTCTCCTTGTAACTGCATGTCCAAAAACTTCATACCAACTATCTGATATATATTCTTAATAATATACCATTCTTCGTTAATTGTCTGCTCTTCGTCTTTTAAAGTCTCTAAGACTGCAAATCGATTCCTACATCTTATTGCAAAGGTTTTTCTGTGCTCATCTTCTAGAAGCTTACTTGTATCAAACCTAGGTATTCCATCTATATTTCTGTTGGGTGCTTTCAGTTTCAATTTCAGTGTGGCCATGAGGAGGTTGTGATCACTACCAATATGTGCACCTCTATAGCTTCTTACTTTTCTCAGAGTCTTCCATCTCTGTATTAATGGCTATGTGATCTATTCGATTTTTGTAATTTCCACTTGGTGAAGTTTTTAATATGCAAACGTTATTTGTATACTCTATTATTCATCACCGGAGTAATAAATATTAGTTTTATCGTGAGGCTTTGTCTTCCTATCAACCGGCAGGTGCGAAGGAGGAAGAAGACTAAGATATCCTAACCACAAGTCTCGCTAAACAATGAAAGGCGTTTTATTGTTTCTTGCCAAGGAAAATGTACAAACCCATGATTGGAATCTCTCTCTCTCTCTCTCTCTCTCTCTCTCTCTCTCTCTCTCTCTCTCTCTCTCTCTCTCTCTTGTTATATGTCAGTTAAACTAAAAATTTAGGTTTACCAGCAATATATATTAATGTTTGTCTGTATGTGTAAACCTTGTCTATGTAGTTTGATGTATTTTAGAATAGCCGCTCATATCTGTCTGTCGATAACTGTGATGTGTATATTTACGTCCTTTTACGTATCTGTAGATAGATGTTCACATATCGTAGAATGTTTGCATTTGCCTTTCCTTGTGTTCGTTGGTTGATAGTCAGAAGTAGAAACAAATGGAGTTAGGTAAAGAGGAGGGTATTTGTACAGTTCTCCTATTACTCCACACGCAGTGTTTGGTATTCTTCAAAGACAGAAAATATATTGTCTATGGCAATGCAATTGTTCAGTGTCTACTTGCTTTTGGTAAGGGTAGGAGAGACTCTTTAGCCATGGTAAGCAATTCTTAGATTACCAAACAATTCTTCTTCTCTCAAAGGGTTAACTACTGCACTATAATTGTTTAGTGGCTATTCTCTCTAGGTAAGAGTAGAAGAGACTCCTTAGCTTTGGTAAGCAGCTCTTCTAGGAGGACACTCCAAATTCAAACCATTGTTTTCTAGTCTTGGATAGTGTCATAGCCTCTTTACCCTGGCCTACCACCGTCTTGTGGTAGAGTTCTCTTGCTTGAGGGTTCACTCATGCACTTGTTCTATGTTATTTCTTTTCCTCTTGGTTTTTTTTTGTTTCTTTCAAGTTTTTAAAATTTTATAGTTTATATATGAAAGATTTACATTAATGTTGTCACTGTTCTTGAAATGTTTTATTTTAATTGTTCTTTACTTCTCTTGTAATGCATATTGTTTCCTTATTTCCTTTCCTTTTTAGGATATTTTTCTCTGTTAGAGCCCTTGAGCTTACCGCATCCTTCTTTTCCAACTATGGCTGTAGCTTTGCTTGTTATACTAATAATAATAATAATAATAATAATAATAATAATAATAATAATAATAATAATAATAATAATAATAATAATAGTTAATTGATGATAATAATAATAATAATAATAATAATAATAATAATAATAATAATAATAATAATAATAATAATAATAATGACATATATCCAAATTATTTCTGGCAGCCTGTTAGGACAATTGGATCCCGGAATTGGTTCAATTGTTTTCCTTGATCTTACTCATTAATAGTCTCTCTCTCTCTCTCTCTCTCTCTCTCTCTCTCTCTCTCTCTCTCTCTCTCTCTCTCTCTCTCTCTCTCTCTCATATTTGATTTCATGTTTCTGGTCATTATTTTTTTTATGTGAAGTATAACATATTTTATCACTGGATTGCATTTTCTCAAAAATTTTAGATATGCAAAATAGCAATATAGATTTGTATTTTATTGCTTGTTTATTGACTGCCATTGTTCTTTTATCGTAGTTTTAAGGGAGTTTTGTAATAACTGCAAATATCTTGTTAAATATGGATTGAATAGGAATACTGCGTTTTATACTCCAGAAGTTTGTAAAATAAGTACGAAACGGTAAATCTACACAATCTTGTGTCCGTTTACAGTTTATATATATATATATATATATATATATATATATATATATATATATATATATATATATATATATATATATATATATATATATATATATATATGTATGTATGTATGTATAAATGCGTGTGTGTGTATTAATACAAGTCAATTTACATTCCTAGTTGGAAATCAGAATGTTACAAACCCTAGAAAATCATCTTTGTACGTAAAAGAAACTGAGGACCAATGAATAAACTATAAAATAAGAATAACATGATATAAAATCAAGGTAATTGAAAGTGTTAAGTAATTCAGTAAGAGATGCACTAATAAAATAAACTTGTGTGAACCCGTTCAACAAAAAGTGTTTTCACCAAGTACGAGCTTCTGAAGTTCAACTATTAGATTGGGAAGATCATTGCATGATATGGTCGCAGCCGAAATATAACTTGTAGAATATTGTATATGATTTAGTCTTGCTAAGGAAAAGGCAACTGGTAGGTGGATGGTAAAGTCTGGGAAAATCCGATTACGAAGTATGGTTAGTTTTATGAGAAATTTTATACGTCACTGAAGTAAATACTAACTAGATGTCAGTGCAAGAGACTGATAGCTAATGGAGGTATAAGGAATTTAACATAGCTATGTTTTTTCCCAAAGGTCTAGGCAACAGACCTCTACTAAAGACCATACAGGAGAAGATTATTCAAGACATGACAGAATAATTTGGTATAATACATAGGTTCCCAAAAATCTTGAAAGATGTGAATGTATCAATCTCTTGCGCAGTTGGGGAGGAAGGGAATCAAGAGTAAATTGGCAATCATGAACTACGCTAATATAATCATCATATCTGCCTAACTGTAAAAATCGGATCTGTACATCCCCTACCTTTTCTAAAACCACCCTGCTTTTCTAAGATTGCATCCTCTGTTTTGTCCTTAATCCTATTAATTGGCACTCTACCATACACTTTTCCAACCACACAACAAACTAATACGCCTTAAATTACAACACTGATGCACATATCCCTTACCTTTGTATAGCGGAACGGTACACGCACACACCCAGTCCACTAGTACCATTGACAACATAAAAGATATATTAAACAATCTCACCAACCATTCAAGCGCAATCACACCTTCTTTCTTTAACATCTCAGCCTTCATACCATCCATACCAGATGTTTTTCCTGCTCTCGTTTCATCTAGTGCTCTCTTCACTTCCTCTCTTGTAATCTCTTTGTCATTCTTATCTCCCATCACTGGCAGCTTACTGCCTGCAACAACAATTATATCTGCCTCCCTATTATCCTCAACATTCAGCAACCTTTCTAAACATTCAGCCCACCGTTTCCTTGTTTCCTCTCCTTTCAACAACCTTCCATTTCATCTTTCACTGTCTCTTAATTTCTCGATCCACCCCTCCAAACTCTGTTCATTTCTTTTCAAAACTACTTCTTCTCTTTGTATGAACGACCCAGTTCATTGTATTTTTCCTAATTGTTTCAATATTAAAAACTATACTTCTTTAGTATTAATTTTAGAACTTATTTGTATACTCTCTACTGATAATTTGATAAATAATTTTTCTCTCTTTGCAGGTGTGGTGGAAGAAGCGTTAACTAACAGTGAGCATCGTGCGGTGAAGGAATTCCAGAACACTTATCCCAGACTTGCCTCTGCCGCTAAGCAGGTCTTACATGAACTGTACTCTGGTCTGAGGAGTGGCCTTACAGACTTTGAAGATGAAAAGGCGCTGGACAGAGTTCTTGAGTCATTCTGGGACAACCTCTTTCCTCCTGTATACCATAGCGCTCTCCATGCTCGCATGCCCCCATTTTCAAAGGCCTACACCGAATGTCTTAGGGATGCTCAAAGGGTTGTGCAGCCATGGGGCATCATTCCTACTTTGGTGGGTGAACCCCTTCTCCGTGGGCTTCAGTCTGCCCGCCTCCTGTTGCACGCCCTAGATGTGGGAGCCAACGTCGTTAACGCTGCCAGAAACCTCCCTGTGCCACAGGAATGTGGGGAAGCAGCCGCCAGGCTGCATTATTGCGGAGCCTGCCATGGCGCCCTGGCCCCGCCCTGCATAGGCCTTTGCTTGAACGTCGCCAGGGGTTGCCTTGCTCCCTTAGCCGAAGTTGATGGCGCATGGTCTGACCTAGCTGGTGCTGTGGGCCGGGTGCAAGAATCCTTAGAAGCCATGAGGCTCTCCCATCTTCTCCACCAGCTGCCTGAGAAACTATCGGAGGCGGTTATGGTCGCCCTCGAGAGAGGACCTAAGCTACAGAAAAAGGTAAGTTATTGTGGTTTTCTCTCTCTCTCCTCTCTCTCTCTCTCTCTCTCTCTCTCTCTCTCTCTCTCTCTCTCTCTCTCTCTCTCTCTCTTAACTTAGCTTTCTAATATCTGGTACTCCCTAAGTAAAATGAGCAAGTTTTGCTTTATTGAGATTTTTATGCAAAAGCCCAGGTAACTGATGTTTGAAGTGACAGGACGCGTAAATGTGAACAGTTATCATGATTTTGCAAATGCATTGAAATGGTTGAATTAGGCATAAACTAGTTAGTCTACTGAGTTATTGTTAGTGTTCCATAGATTAGAAGAAACATAGAACATATGAGAATGACACTTCGAGAGAATGAAAATTTGTTAAATTATCAAGTTTTTTCGCTCTACTATTACTATTTGTAATTGCCAGTGATTAGTTTATTAATCTAAAATTCTTGTAAAAAGTTAATGGCGGTATAAATGAGAAAATTCTAAGCAGTGTTCCCAGTCCCTGTTTAATTTAGTAAACAAAATCCTCTGTCATACGTTCAGAAGCACTAGCTGATTATTGAAAGTGTTTTACAGTGACAAACTTGTCAAGTCTAGAGACCATTTCTTTGATTTTAATGGAGCTCCAAGCTTTCCTATTAAGCTTTCTATGCTACCAAGTCTGCCGAGTCGTTCATGCCATAATTGCAAAATAATGAACTCTCATAATTGATTGATTTAAAGTTTTCAGGCATCCTGACATCTAAGGTCATTGACGCCTAACTCTCATAAAAGAAATATAATTTTGTTACATATAAATCTGAATACCTTTGGTAATTCTATGATTTGCCTTTCATCGTGTAATACAAGCCAAAGAGTAGTTTGTATGCACTAGTAAAAATTTTTGTTTTTGTAAGAGGACTGTTAAGGCTTTGGGGGAAATGGATTCATTGCATTTAGTCTTTTGATAACATTTAACTTTGGAATTAAGTACATGTTTTCTTTGTAAACTAGCTCAGTGCTAGGTTTATCATTCCATGTCCTCTTTTATCTATTAATTGATGATATTCTTCAAATGTACATCCATTATACAAGATGCGTCATTAACAACTGCCTGTTTTCGCTCTTCCTCTTTTTTCGTCAAATTGCGTTCACGTATCACAGCAAGAGGAAATAGATGAAGACTTTAACAATTCATGAGTTCTCCATTATGCTTTAGAGTCATGGTTATGAAATGTCTGCTTTAAGTTCTGGTCAAAGTTTAAATAATGCCTAGCTTACTTGGAGAGGGTATATTATTTCTGTATTGTTTTCATACTTAGAGTTTCACACAGACCTGCAGGCAACTGTTCTTAACTGCTAATAGCTTAGAACAGTCTTGAATTATTTCTGACCTTTTGAGAAAGGTTAATAAATAATGAACCTAACTCTGAAGGGATTCAACATGTTGAATGAGTCAACTGTACATCACAGCAGGGTCGTCTAGTATTCTGTCGAAATAGCGCAGCTCTATTTCATCTGAAATCTGAGATCATGCATACATTGCTTAAATAGTTTGATTTATTGCTGCATAAATTTTTCGTTCAGGAAATGCTTTGGTAAGTGACGTACCGGATTGGCAAATATTTATATATTTTATTTAGGAAATTTTAGGTACGGTAAATCCTTTGATATAAGCCAGATTCTGTTTTGTGTAATTTTTTTTTCTAATAATAAACTATTAGTTCATGATATCTTGATTAGCGCTTGAGGTAGGGAACAGAGCCAGTAAAAAGAATTCATTTAGAAAAGCGTTATATGATGAAAGAAGAGTGAATTAAAAAAAAAAAAAAACTTAGCTTCTGTAATGATTACTTGTATTTGATGCAAATTTTAGCTTATGAATTTTCAATATACGCAGCTATTGTTATTATTACGAACATCCAAGTTAAGTAGAATGGTGGTTGAATTACTTTGTCTCCTGATAATTGTTACATAACTTTTCTTTCATGTTTCCTGTATATAAAGTATTAAAATCCCCCCCCCCTCTCTCTCTCTCTCTCTCTCTCTCTCCTCTCTCTCTCTCTCTCTCTCTCTCTCTCGTATTAGTAGTTTTAAAATGTATTGCAGTTTATAAATGGAAATTACGAAGAAAAAAGCTACTTGTGCATTGATCTGCCCTACAGTTTCCTATCAAAGGATTACGTAAATAATCCAAAATTTTGTTTGAATGCCCTTTCTATTCTATGGGGAGTTCCAACAGTAAAGGCCGAAGGAGCAAATTTAGCTTTTTTATTACATCTCATAGTTATTCCTATTTTTGTCCAATCCCTCTCTCTCTCTCTCTCTCTCTCTCTCTCTCTCTCTCTCTCTCTGAGAACTCATTAGCTTCCGGTTCTCAGATTGTCCCCCATCCTAGTGTTCGAATTACTCGGTACCTAATTCACAATATAGGTTAGTGGAAGCAAACTGGATTTAACCCTTTGCTTTCAAATCAAATCCGCTTCAGTTGTGAATCAAAATCAGCTATATATGATGCTATTCTCTTTTTCTCAATTTCATCGCCTGCTTGGAGATATAGGGTTGCTAAATCCCTTAATAGAGATATAGCTAAAATTAGTGCATGACGCAAATTATGGCTCATGAAGTTTTCCCTAACAAAAGTCAAAGTCAAAGTATGATTGTAAGTAGTTTGACGACAGCGGCCCTTCAACATCCTGATCACTGCATTGATAATGTTTCTTTAACTCTATGTGACCCTTTCAGAATTTTAAGTTTGATTCTTGCTTGTAAATTTACTTTTGAGAAAAACATTTGTTGAGTTTCTTGTTCAATACCACACAAAAAAAATGGCCTATTGTGAAAGTCTTTTAAGATTTTCTATGCTCAATATATCCGGTAGAAATGTTTTCATTCTTTCATTATACCTTGTTTTAAGTATTGTTCTCCTATTTGGTCTTCAGCTGCAGAATCTCATCTTAATTTGTTGGACAAAACCTTGCGGTCTATTAAATTACTTATTCGTCATCCAGATATCAATCTCTGGCACCGTCGTTCAGTTAATTCTTTATGAATATTGCGTAACATTTTTCATGACTCTGACCATCCTTGGCATTCAGATCTTCCAGACTGTACCATTATTATTATTATTATTATTATTATTATTATTATTATTATTATTATTATTATTATTATTGCTAAGCTACAACCCTAGCTGGAAAAGCAGGATGCTACAAGCCCAAGGGCTTCAGCAGGAAAAATAACCCAATGAGGAAAGGAAATAAGGAAAATCAACTGTGCAAGGGAAGTTTAAGAAACATAGTAGCATTAAAATAAAACTTTCATAAATCAACTTTAAAAACTTGTAAATAACAAGAGGATAAAAACTTCAAATAACAAGAGGAAGAGAAACAAGATAGAATAGTACAGAGGGTATGGCAACTACCCCAGACTAGGAATAATGGTTTTATTTTGGAGTGTCTTTCTTCTAGAAAAGCTGCTTGCCATACCTAAAGTCTCTTCCACCCTTACCAAGAATAAAATAGCCACTGAAGAATTACAGTGCATAAGTTAACCTCTTTATTATTATTATTATTATTATTATTATTATTATTTATTATTATTATTATTATTATTATTATTATTATTATTATTATTTGCTAAGCTATAACCCTAGTTGGAAAAGCAGGATTCTATAAGCCCAGGGGCCCCAACAGGAAATAGCCCAGTGGGGAAAGGGAAACAAGGAAAAATAAAATATTTTAAGATAATAACATTGAAATAAATATTTCTTATATAAACTATAAAATCTTTAACAAAACCAGAGGAAGAGAAATTAGATAGAATAGAATGCCCGAGTGTACCTCAAGCAAGAGACTCTAACCCAAAGACAGTGGAAGACCAATGGTACAAAGGCTATGGCACTATCCAAGACTAGAGAACAGTGGTTTGATTTTGGAGTGTCCTTCTCTTAGAAGAGCTGCTTACCATAGCTAAAGAGTCTCTTCTACCCTTACCAAAAGGAAAATAGCCACTGAACAATTACAGTGCTGTAGTTAACCACTTGGGTGAAAAAGAATTGTTTGGTAATCTCAGTGTTGTCAGGTGTATGAGGACAGATTAGAATCTGCAAAGAATATGCCAGACTATACGGTGTATTAGGCAAAGGAAAATTAACCGTAACCAGAGAGAAGGATCCAATGTAGTACTATCTGGCCAGTCAAAGGACCCCATAACTCTCTAGCGTTAGCATCTCAACGAGTGGCTGATGCCCTGCGCAACCTACTACCTACTGAGATAGGAAAAATTGTTTGGTAATTTCTGCGTTACAGATTGTATAAGGAAAGAGGAGAATGTGTAAAGAATTTGCCAGACTTTTCAGTGTATGTTTCGGCTAAGATGAAAAGAGCCGTAACTAGAGGGAAGGTTCCAATGTAGTACTGTCTGGCCAGTCAAAGGACCTAATAACTCTCTAGCGGTAGTATCTCAACGGGTGGGTGGTGCCTTGGCCAACCGATTCTGTACGTAATACCAGGTATGCAGTTAATTCTATTAGTCTTGCCTTCTCCATCATGAGGCGCAATACTGCACAGTATTCTAGAGGTTTTATTCCAGCTGTGATCAGATTGTGGAATGAACTTCCTAATCAGGCAGTGGAAACGGTAGATTATTATTATTATTATTATCATTATTATTATTAATATTATTATTATTATTATTATTATTATTATTAAATGCTAAGCTACAACCCTAGTTAGAAAAGCAGGATGCTATAAGACCAGGGGCCCCAGAAGGGAAAATAGCACAGTGAGGAAAGGAAACAAGGAAAAATAAAATATTCTAAGAACAGTGACAACATTAAGATAAATATTGCTTATATAAACTATAAAAACTTTAACAGAACAAGAGGAAGAGAAATTAGATAGAATAGAGTGCAATAGTGTACCCTCGAGCAAGAGAACTCTAACCAAGACAGTGGAAGACCATGGGTTCAGAGGCTATGGCACTACCCAAGACTAAGAGAACAGTGGTTTGATTTTGGAGTATCTTCCTAGAAGAGCTGCTTTACCATAGCTAAAGAGTCTCTTCTACCCTTACCAAGAGGAAAGTAGCCACTGACCAATTACAGTGCAGTAGTTAACCCCTTGGGTGAAGAAGAATTGTTTGGTAATCTCAGTGTTGTCAGGTGTATGAGGACAGTAAAGATATCTGTAAAGAATAGGCCAGCCGCCAGACTATTCGCTGTCTGTGTAGACAAAGGGAAAGAACCGTAACCAGAGAGAAAGATCCCAATGTAGTACTGTCTGGCTAGTCCAAGGACCCCATAACTCTTTAGCGGTAGTATTTCAACTTCAGAAGTTTAAACTTGGTTCGAATATTTTTATGTTGAACAAGCTTTCATATGTCTCTCTTCATATTTCATATATAACAGGTATATTTTAACGATATTATTGATCTTAGGATATTTTATATTCATTATTCATTACTTCACTTATATTATATAGTTAATTTTTTCCTTATTTTCTTCCCTCACTGGGCAATTTTTCGCTGTTGGGCTTATTGCATCCTGTTTTGACATCTAGAGATGTAGCTTAGCTAG
>NC_090732.1:56260968-56268468 GCF_036898095.1 Palaemon carinicauda | reverse complement strand
ATTATTATTATTATTATTATTATTATTATTATTATTATTACTAGCCAAGCTACAACCCTAGTTGGAAAAGCAAGATGCTATAATCCCAAAGTCTCCAACAGTGAAAAGTAGCCCAGTGAGGAAAGGAAATAAGGAAATAAATAAAGAATGAGAACAAATTAACAATAAATCATTCTACAAACAGTAACAATGTCAAAACAGATATGTCACATATAAACTATAAAAAGACTTATGTCAGCCTGTTCAACATAAAAACATTTGCTGCAAGTTTGAACTTTTGAAATTCTACTGATTCAACTACCCGATTAGGAAGATCATTCCACAACTTGGTCACAGCTGGAATAAAACTTCTCGAATACTGTGTAGTATTGAGCCTCATGATGGAGAAGGCCTGACTATTAGAATTAACTGCCTACCTAGTATTACGAACAGGATGGAATGTGCAGGAAGTTCTGAATGTAAAGGATGGTCAGAATTATGAAAAATCTTATGCAACATGCATAATGAACTAATTGAACGACGGTACCAAAGATTAATATCTAGATCAGGAATAAGAAATTTAATAAACCGTAAGTTTCTGTCCAACAAATTAAGATGAGAATCACCAACTGAAGACCAGACAGGAGAACAATACTCAAAACAAGGTAGGATGAAAGAATTAAGACACTTCTCCCAGAATAGATTGTTCCCCGAAAATCTTGAAAGACTTTCTCAATAAGCCAATTTTTAGTACAATTGAGGAAGACACAGACCTAATGTGTTTCTCAAAAGTAAATTTGCTGCCGAGAATCACTGTCCCTGACTTACTTACAATCATACTTTGAGTTTTGTTAGGATTCAACGTCATACCCTATAATTTTCAACATTCACTAATTTTAGCTAGATCTCTATTAAGGGATTCACCAACCCCAGATCTACATTCAGGGGATGGAATTGATGCAAAGAGAGTAGCATCATCTGCATATGCAACAAGCATGTTTTCTAGGCCAAACCACATGTCATGTGTATATAGTATGAAAAGTAATGGGCCAAGAATAAGTTATGCATTATCAAAGATTATGTATAAGGAATTGTAGTTAAGGAAAAGGAAAGATGTGAGAAAGGAGTACAGTTGGAAGTTTTTTTGATATCCCGATGTTATTTGAGCGTTGATAAATGATAAACCAAAGAATAGGTTCATGAAATGGGAACATGAAAAATATGCCAGATGGGAAGAAAATGTTTGGTTAAGAATGTTAATTACAAGGGAAAAACTCTATAAAGCTATGGTAAACAAATTTAATAAGACTGCAGTTAATATATACTCAAATCCTTTCGGCTTACCAAATAAATTGTGCTAAAAAGTATATTGGATATAATGATAGGAAATGGTGTCAACTAAGCAATTTTTATTTTATCATTTTGTTCTTTATTTTGACCACATTCTAAAAAATACTTCAGCAATTAGAAAGAAAAAAAAACATTCTGAAAGAGTACATGTGTCATTTCTTACCAGATGAAATTACAATTGATAGCCCTTTTCATGACTCGTTAGCGATCCTCAATCCATGTGTCCCATGTTTAAAGCACGCTTAATAATTCCAGAGACTCATAATTAGTAGCTAGTGCCTGAACGTCTCGCCCAAGGTCTTAGCTTAGATAGATATGGTTTGTGTGCTGACCATATCTGTATGTTTGGACCTCAGGATCTTATGCGACAACGCTTGACCAATTCCTTGCTTCTGCCACTCATAAACACCCATTAAACCGTTAAATGATTTGCCTGTTGACCTAATTTATGAAGTGTTTTTTTTTATTTAACGCACATATCCAAAGCATATTTTTGAGCTGCCATTTATTTAAAGTTCAAATCCATTGTTGTATCCTGGGCCTATTCATCCTCCCAAGTTGTATGCATCGATTTTGACGTGATATTTAGATATTTTTTAACATTGGAAATAGGGCTTTCACCCAACAATTTTTATTTTTCTGCTTCAAATAGTTGTCAAGTTCAGTGCAGTTGATGATCAACTAACATGGGAATCCTCTACATGTGGTAAATAATGTGACTATATGCTGTTTGATGTAAAGTATTTGATATCTTTCCAAGAACGGCCAGTATTAAATCTCTGGTATGTAACAAACAATTAGCGAAACTTTTGTAGGCATAATCTGTGATTACCACAAATTACGTCCAATGGCTTAGTCAGTTTAGGGTACGAATGGCGTGCATACTACTGATGTTATTTCACGCCCATTAGCTCTAGGGAGCTGAGGGATGCCGCTAACAACCCCATCATCAGAAGTGACAGATCGAACAAAGACAGTCCCGGTCTCACACTGATAATATAACAACTCGATGTTGCATTATGCTGTCATGCAGACTCATAACAATGCCTGGAGTCAGTACGGGTGAAATATTTGTGTTTTGTGCTGTCTAATGTTCATTTTATCAGTATCAGAAGGTTAATGGCTCCATAATTATAATTGAAATTATTTATTTATCAATAATTGTTTAGATGCATTAGTTCAGAAGAAATCCTCCAGTATGATAAAAAATTTATTGATCAAAGGTATGATCTATCTTGAAATGATATAATATAGTACGGCGGCAGGGGTTGCTATTATGTCAGGAAGATTGACAAACATTTTTAATGTAATTTAGTAGCAATCACAGGATATCTTGAATTTAAGGGCAGAATCAGTTGCACAGACATGTTAATGGACTCTTACGATCACTCGGACTTGGCTGGATAAAGAAAGCACTTTTCAATGTAGAATGCCTGCCACTTCCGGTCAGACACGGGCTCTCGTAATATTACACCTCTTAAAAAAAGAAGTTCTGCCACGTCTGTTTGCCAATTTAAATCATTCCCTCTACTACTTTTGGAAAATAAGGATAATATATTTGGGAATGCATGTAGGCTAATCGTACTGAAACACTAAAGATTTATGCTGGTGATGTATGTTCTGAAACTTTTTTTTTTGTTCAAGATAATTTTCGCATAATTGTGGTTATTTATTATTAACGGTATTGCATTAGTCAGTTCTTACACCTGGTAAATCAATCTTTCATCATCTACATAGGAAAAGAGTAATATCATAGCATACTTTCTCTTGTTTGAAAATTCAAATTATAGAATTGACGCGTGTAGACTAAAAAGAGGCTGAACATTTGTAAAAAACAATCATTAAAAAATTTTGTTTGTTTTGTAGCCTAAAAAAGTGTTTGAATTCACAGTGAGTAATCGCTGGAGAATCGAGTTCATTTATGAAAGATTCAATTAATTTATCAATAATATTATCTTCTCTTGTGTCATGCTGTGAAGCTTCACTGAGTTCCATAGCATTATTTTTATTATTATTACTAGCTAAGCTACAACCCTAGTTGGAAAAGCAAGATGCTATAAGCCCAAGGGCACCAACATGGAAAAGTAGCCCAGTGAGAAAAGGAAATTAGGAAATAAGTAAACGATATAAGAAATAATGAACAACTAAAATAAAGAATTTTAAAAACAGTAACAACATCAAAACAGATATTTCATATATAAACTATAAAAAGAGTTATGTCAGCCTGTTCAACATAGATATATTTGCTGCAAGTTTGAACTTTTGAAGTTCTACCGATTCAACTACCCGATTAGGAAGATCATTCCACAACTTGGTCATCTAGAATACTGTGTAGTATTGAGCTTTATGATGACTATTAGAATTACCTGTATGCATAGTATTACAAACAGGATGGAACTGTCCGGGAAGATCTGAATGTAGAAGATGATCAGAATTACGAAATATTTTATGCAACATGCATAATGAGCTGATTGAACGACGGTGTCATAGGTTAATATCTATATCAGGAATAAGGAATTTTATAGACCGTAAGTTTCTGTCCAACAATTTAAGATGATATTCAGCAGCTGGTGACCAGACAGGAGAGCAATACTCGAAACCAGGTAGAATGAAAGAATTAAAACACTTCTCCAGAATAGATTGTTCCCCGAAAATCTTGAAAGACTTTCTCAGTAAGCCAATTTTTTTTTTATGCAATTGAAGAAGACACAGACATAATATGTTTCTCAAAAGTTAATTGGCTGTCAAGAATCACACTTTAAATTTGAAAAGAGTCGTAGAGAGTTAAAGAAACATTATCAATGCTGAGATCCGGATGTTGAGGAGCCACTGTCCTTGATCTGCTTATAATCATACTTTAAGTTTTGTTAGGATTCAACTTTATGCCCCATAATTTGCACCAACCACTAATTTTAGCCAGATCTATATCAAGTGATTCAGTAACCACATATTATCCCATTTTTCTTAGATTTTTCAATCCATTCGCTTCATTTACGATTTTATGTCCTTCAAATTTACCATTCTGAAATTATTTTTCTTAGCAAGTAATTACACTGCTGTCCCCACATAAGTTTAATGAGGTTGTAATGGCAGTGTTAAGGGGAAAGGTGAATAACTTTATGACTAGACTCCGACACAAGTTTATCTGTCATGTAAATTATCCATTATGTACAGTATTTGAGTGTAATTTTCCAATGTTTAAGTCATCTGGTTTGCACCAATTTTGATAAGCCAGTCTTCCAATATCACTCTTTTTGTTATTGCTGTTTAATAGGTTCTGTTGCAGATTGAATGCCTGGCCCTCAGTTGTTTAATAGGATTAATCACTGACCTTTTAAATATCCCCCCCCCCCCGACTACGTGTCGCTAAAACTGAGATTTGGCATCGGCGTCCAAACTTTCTACTGGAAATATCTATTCAGTCGTGATTTTACAACTTTGGAGGTCTATTGTAAAGATAAGCGACCAATAAAGTTAGATCTTCCAGTTCCTATTTTGTGATTTAGATGTTTAGGTTACGTTTCACCTTAGAGCAACGATATGTTCGGGAGTAGTTAATCGGGATTTAGAGCTAATGCTGCATTTTGTTTGTCGCCTTGTTTGTTAGATTCTATTTTGACCCCGTCTATCGTACTGCACTACTTTAGAGGATCAAAGCAAGCCGTTTTTGGGGGAGAGGCGCGGTTTTCCTTTGAGCTATTGCCGTTAAGTGGGATTATGAATAATGCACAAGATGCAGGCTGTTCTGAGTCACCTTAACATACGGTACCATGATTCAGTAGTATAAGACTAAATATCTGGTCTCGAGATCGTATTTAGCATTTTGTTCTATTTCTTAGAAGCAGAAGCATCCCCCGTAGAAGTTTTTTAAGGCAAGATTTTTTTCTGATCTTTCGATGTAATTTACGCATTTGTTAAAGCGTTTACCCAATCTGCACGTCTGAGTAAGAGTAATGTAATTATCTAGAACGTGTTAACTGGAATACCAGAAACCCAATGTAGTTGTGCGTTGTGTTTGAACGGGGGTTTCAAAATACAACATACTACTACCATAGATTAAGGGAGCTCCCTTAATCTATGCTACTACATTAGCTGTCTGCTATTCCAGCTAACCCGCTTATACGCCCATTATGTCATAAAACCCATTAAAGTTTTTATTTGGGCACCACAAAATAAGGACTTTGCGCAGACGTGTCTTTTGTGTTAATATTGGAAACCAGTTATAGATAAAGGAAATATATTCATGAGAGTACAGAAGGATTAATGCCCAATAGAAAGGCAGTTTCACTGCTTTGTAAATCACGAAAGCATATTTTTCGTATAAGATTGTTTAAAATCTTATTCCAGTGTGGCAAGTATTGTGAACGTTATATTACTGAAAATGTATCTGTTTTGCACTAATGTGAAGTCGGTAATGATATCGCTCGATGCTGGCGATGCTCATTGTGTATTGCTCGGGCTTGAAACGTCCCACTTTGACTACGTCTGACAAGTGCTTTGATTACCCGAGTCCTCGGTTGGGTTGGAATTAGTTGCCAGTGTCTTCCTGAAGTGCGTTAATGAAGTGTTTGAGTTGCTGATGATGGATTATTATCCATTTCAGGAGGTTGTTCTTTTGGTTAGGCTCGGTGCATGAATGCAATTAACCACTCTCTCTCTCTCTCTCTCTCTCTCTCTCTCTCTCTCTCTCTCTCTCTCTCTCTCTCTCTCTCTCTCTCTCTCTCTCTCTCTCTTAGATATTTGTTCTGCCCCGTTTGGTGAAATTTTTTATAGAATACATTACCGGTTATGTAACCTTAGTGGACTAGTCACTTTGTATGCAATTGATAATTTAATATTTTAGTAATTTTTTCCCGAGTGTTGAGGAAGGATAGACTTATTAGAATTCACTCTTTGGACTCTATGAAAGAAGTAAGTCCCAATACCAAATAGAAAAACTTGACAAAGAAAAGAATTGCACTGCATAGGCAATGAGCAGCAATACAAGTAGTAGCCTGTACTGTGTGTTGGTAAAGCTTAGGTTCCACTTAAGCAGTGCTTATAATTCCTATGCATTTTGGATGCGAGTTCAATAGTTTTGAAGGCTTAAAAAGCAACTCATTGGCATTGTCCAGAATATCCGCAGAAAAATAGGGCTTTTGCATATAATATATGTATATATATAAATATATATATATATATATATATATATATATATATATATATATATATATATATATATATATATATATGTATATATGTGTGTGTATGTATGTATATATAGATGTGTGTGCATATATATGTATGTATGTGTTTTTCCAATTTGGTTTAAGTATACATCCACCAACAAACTCCAGTACCTGGGGTGTCTCCTTAAAGTACCGTATATACATCCATACACACCAACTCTGTATTAATTGTATATATAATTTCTCTTCATATTTACAGTCTTACTGTTTAATTTATGTAATTCTTCAAGTGAAATGAGAGAGAGAGAGAGAGAGAGAGAGAGAGAGAGAGAGAGAGAGAGAGAGAGAGAGAGATTATATCGGTACTAAACCTTTGAAATAGTTCAAAGAAATGCTGCAGAAGTGTTTTACTTCGTTTTGCCTTTTGTTTGAAACAAAAGCGGTCGCAAGCACCCATGCAATTGTTTCGTTGTTCAGAGAACTTTTGTTGTTCTTAAAGGATTATCGAGCGGATGGACGAAGGAATTCTGGTACAAAGAGAGACCATTTTTATAAGGTTTACTCTCTTTAAAGTTATTTAAATTTCATTTACTAGTTCGAAGAATATGTCGTTTTATGGTGTTCATTTCAGCATTTTATTTCTTTCCAAAACCCATCACGCATTCAATGAATTTTCTGTTTTTCATCCTGATTTTATTCGTTTAATTAGATGAATTGATGCCTAAAATAGCTTTTTATTAAACTACTGAATGCATTACATGGTTTTTACTCATGGAATTATTTTTTTCGAAGAAAAAAAAATATTTTCCAAAGAGAAACAAATTATTTTTATGTAATTTTTTTTTCTTGTACTGTTTTTTGTGTTAAGGTCTGAAAGCAAACTCAAATAATTCTTTGAATAATGAAAGGTTTTAGAATATTAGAATACTCATTGAAAATTTTATGACTATTTAATGAAGGTTTTTTACTCCTAGAATTTCAAGGTGGAAATCGTGAAGGTATA
>NC_090732.1:56200968-56258468 GCF_036898095.1 Palaemon carinicauda | reverse complement strand
GAACCCTGGTCGGCAAGCTTGTATAGACAGTGACTAAGCCACTTGGCCAAGTGGCTTAGTCACTGTCTATACAAGCTTGCCGACCAGGGTTCGATTCCCGGCCGGACCCAAGCTCTTGTCTTTGTGTGATTTCGCCTGGGGCTCTGATCCCGAGGTCGTTAAGAGAATCCAGACATTAATGTATCAAAAATATATATGGCTTATTTGAATATGAAAAACACGTAAAAATGTGCAAAATTTATCATATATATATATATATATATATATATATATATATATATATATATATATATATATATATATATATATATATATATACATATATATATATATATGTATATGGATTAATATCAACACAACATCGTGTTCAAATAGAAATAAATTTCTACCTCATACCTGGGATCGAACGCTAGCCCCTTCTAATGAAAGGCCAGGTCGAAACCAACCATGTCACGAGAGCCCATAAAAGAAATTGGAACCTGACCGCTACCAGCTGTCCGAGGATTTACCTGGCGAGACATCAGTCTCTTACCAGCGAGGTTTACCCAATTTCCCGGGCCACCACGTGACACAATTGGTAGTAATTCATTCAAATTACCCCTAATGAGTCAATATGGATTAATATCAACACAACATCGTGTTCAAATAGAAATAAATTTCTACCTCATACCTGGGATCGAACGCTAGCCCCTTCTAATGAAAGGCCAGGTCGAAACCAACCATGTCACGAGAGCCCATAAAAGAAATTGGAACCTGACCACTACCAGCTGTCCGAGGATTTACCTGGCGAGACATAAGTCTCTTACCAGCGAGTTTTACCCAATTTCCCGGGCCACCACGTGACACAATTGGTATTAATTCATTCAAATTACCCCTAATGAGTCAATATGGATTAATATCAACACAACATCGTGTTCAAATAGAAATAAATTTCTACCTCATACCTGGGATCGAACGCTAGCCCCTTCTAATGAAAGGCCAGGTCGAAACCAACCATGTCACGAGAGCCCATAAAAGAAATTGGAACCTGACCGCTACCAGCTGTCCGAGGATTTACCTGGTGAGACATCAGTCTCTTACCAGCGAGTTTTACCCAATTTCGCGGGCCACCACGTGACACAATTGGTAGTAATTCATTCAAATTACCCCTAATGAGTCAATATGGATTAATATCAACCTGGCCTTTCATTAGAAGGGGCTAGCGTTCGATCCCAGGTATGAGGTAGAAATTTATTTCTATTTGAACACGATGTTGTGTTGATATTAATCCATATTGACTCATTAGGGGTAATTTGAATGAATTACTACCAATTGTGTCACGTGGTGGCCCGGGAAATTGGGTAAAACTCGCTGGTAAGAGATTGATGTCTCGCCAGGTAAATCCTCGGACAGCTGGTAGCGGTCAGGTTCCAATTTCTTTTATGGGCTCTCGTGACATGGTTGGTTTCGACCTGGCCTTTCATTAGAAGGGGCTAGCGTTCGATCCCAGGTATGAGGTAGAAATTTATTTATATATGTATATATATATATATATATATATGTATATATATGTATATATATATATATATATATATATATATATATATATATATATATATTTATATATATATTAAACTGTTTTTTCGGTATACTAGTAATATTCCTATTGAATATTGTTATACAATTTTATCCTTATTCCTCCAGGGTATATTTTAATCAGGATATCGATATTAACCATAGTGAGGATATCAGCAGAATTTATTTTCCAAATGAGGGGCTAAGTATATTCGCAACAACACACACACACACACACACGCACACACACAAAAATCTTGAATGTTTTATGGTAATGGAATATACGTAGCGGAATAGATGTTTCTACCACAATTTTTATATTTTTTTCTATGCATTTGTAGGTAAAACCTTAAAGTACGGTTAATTTGTTGGGTATCTTTACATTTACTTATAAATAATCCATGAGGAGGTTTTGAGTGCTTAGCAAAGATTTAAGGTAATGTTTTCAATCATACCATATGTCAAAATACGAATTATAATGAGACTATACATACTGCTATTTTCGAATAATAATCATAAACAGAAAGGTATATAGTATGTACACCAATAATCTCTCTCTCTCTCTCTCTCTCTCTCTCTCTCTCCAAAATATTTACCTCCGGCAACGAAGTTGGAAGGAGGTTATGTTGTTTTATTCCCTGTTTGTGTGTTCGTGTGTGTGTGTTTGTTTGTGAACAGCTTCCTGCCACAATTTTAATCCTAGAGTAATGAAACTTGCAAGGATGCACTGTTATGCACTAAGCTAGAAAGGATTAAATTTTGGAAGGTCAAGGTCAAGGTCACGGTCAAGCAATATGTCCAATTCACGTAATCAGCCATAAGTGTGTACATCGTTGGCACAGAGACTTCAAACTTGGTTCACATTTGAGTGTATGAAAATCCGCGTCAATTAATACTGTACATGTTAAGGTCGAAGGTCCAGGTCGAGTCCAAGCTCAAGGTCAAGCAAAATGTCAGATTCTGGGCATCAACCATACTGCCACTTTTTAATCATAAAGTAATGAAACTTGCAAGTATTTTGAACTTATGTAAAGAATTGGAAATTATTAAATTTTGGAAAGTCAAAGGTCAAGGTCACGGAAAAGGTCGAGATATAAGCTGCCGTGGCGGAGGTGTGTGCTTTACTGAGTGCCCCTCTAGTTTTCTTTTTATTTTTTCAGAAAAATTAGCATACACATGTATTTATTTATTTATTTATTTATTAGGGTACATATTAAGAATTGAGGTGACCTTTAGCCTTTCTTTTATCAAGCTGCAACAAAGAATGATATTACGTGACGAGAGGCTGATGGAAATTTTCGTACAGATAGGTATGCGAGAATGCCAAAGGAGACGGAGGTCTTCGTCGCTTTATAAAAGAGACCTTCGTGTTTTCATGCCACTAGATTTTCCGTGAATAATGCAGCTGGACTTTCTGACAGCTCATGCTATTATAATTATGTTAATGGTAAATCCATGTCTCGTGTTGCTTCGCTTTTACTTTCAACGTACAGTACTCTATTAAGTGACTTGGATTATGGTTTGGTAATCTTTCGTTACGTGAGGATTGCTTCCTAATATATTTTACATTATTGCAACGAAGAGGAATCAAGGATTGTGAGTAGAACTGAAGATATGTAGTAAATCTGAAAATAGTTACATATTCCTGTCTCAATTTTTAAAAAGGGATCAAGATTTTATGTGGAAATAGCTATATAAAAATGGGGGGACGAGAACTAGTGTTAGAGACTGGAATTTTAATAAATGGAAGATAAGATATCATGCAATATTGCGTTGTTCTTCTGAATAAGTGGACGCCATGTCAGCACGGATAATTCCTGATTATAATAACACGTAAGTGGAAAGAGAAATGTGGAAATGAATGAGACCCGGTGTGCCTTCTGAACTCAATTCAGAACTCACACCGGGTATATGAGTATGTGAACAGCTAGTAAATACTCGTCGAAAGTCAAAAGAGTGGGCTTACTCCAAATCCATGTATAACTTTGGATTAAAAGTTTTCTTTTTTTTAAGACTTTGCTACTGATTATTGATTGGTAATTACGATATTCTAATTACTTTTATTGTTCATTACAACTATTGATTAAAATGGATACGTTTAATGCTTTATGATGCGAATCATGTTTTGGAGCCCAAACACTTGTTATCTATGGGTCGTGGGTATAAAGGCAGTCACCTGTGCCTCATATATTTTTGAACTTCCTTTGGGTGTTCTTAAACTGATAAAAAACACTTTATGTTAAATAGTTTCAAAATAATAAGTATACATATTTCTGTGATGACTTTATCAATAAACATATGTGTAAAAGCACATATATTTATTGATATGTGCCTTTCCATATCTGTCCTTATAGGTATGATTAATGTGTGTGTTTCTATACTTTTAAGAAATATGTATTTTGGACAAATTTCTTGCCATAATAAGGAAAAGCTGGACGCTGTTCTCATATTTATTTGAATATTTTTTTCTTCCATCTAGCACTAGTTATGTATATCTGTTTATAAATATGTACATGCATTTCTGTCTATTTATACATGTGCTTCTTCTCATGTATGTTCTTATTAATGATTTTTTATTGTATGTCTGCTGCGAGGAGTTGATTTGAAAACTTTGTAGCACATTACTGATAATATTTTCCCTTTTGCCCGTCACGCCTATTGGATTTGATGTCTTCTGGTAAGAGTCTAAAATAGGTGTGCGTGCGAGGGCGCGCGCGCATGTGGCAATAATTGCGTCATTGACAATAATTGACTATGTACCCATGTTATTATGTTTTTCTGTGCTAATTTTGCATTAGTTTAAACATTTTCCCCGCGCCACGCACTATATAGGAAATCTTTAATATCGAATCGATTTTGCAATCACATGTGCTTGCTTAATTGTTCTGCTGTTTTGTGCTTGCTTGTTTATTTTGAATGTCAGTTTTTAATTCGTTTTATTCTCGTGTCTTTTTGTGCTTAATGGCGTAAGTTCGCAGCTGTGTTCGTGATAGTATGGTGGCATGTGTGTGTGTATGTGATGCTGTTCGTGTTATTTAATTGGATGGTGTTAGTTTTACCATATGAAAATGAATCCTGTTGTACAGTTTTGCGGTTTCTAGCATTACACTTATCATTTCATGTTGGCAACTGATGCATATATATATATATATATATATATATATATATATATGACAAATGAGAGTTCTCAAGTTGGTTTTTTTTGCTTTAGAAGCTTCTGTGAATTAATCCTGTTATATATTTTCGTCGTTGATATATATTTTCCGGGAATAGATGAACTTTTAGTTACTTCTGTAGAAAATATTTTATCTAGAGTATTATCTACAGACTTCATCTCCTATAAGATATACAGTATACAGGTATGCTAGATTTTTCTGGCATTTTTGTTTATTTAATCAGTGACTATGCATACAGTAGGTAAGGTGTGTGTATATATGTTGTTTATTCATAGTTACGAATAAGTATACGGTATTTCATGCGTATATATGAGAAAGCATTAATTTGAATAACAAGAAAGGATGTTCATTCTTGTTCAATATGAGGATGACTTTATTTATCAGCAAACAACCGTGGCCCTCCAAGTACTGAGCGCATTTCCGAGACACAGGGGAAAAATTATTTTTTTTTTTCTAGTTGAAAGTTCGAGAAACGAAAGATCACCCACGCGCCAATTTTGGGCGTAATGAATTTCTTTTTCAGCTACCTTGGAAAGTTTTATGAGAAGCAACGATTTTCGGGAAAAGAGGAAGAGGGAGAGAAAAATACTTTCATGCTGTAGACTACTGACTTCAATAAGATTTTCTGAGGTGTTACATTTTTCGACCATTCTTCTACCGACGTTGCTTCCCACAGAGGAAATGTTAGTTGGAATATAAGAGTACGATTTGAGTTTAGTTACATATAGCCTTATTTGCATTGCTTTTAGTATGCTTAGTCATTCTTTTGGCTTCAGTGTCTTTCTCGAGTGCTGGGAAATCATTTTGATTATCTGAGAAAGAGACAGACAGAAATATTACTTGAATTGGTTCCACGCGCCCACTAGGACGCTGGTGACTTTCTCCCGTGTGGATTTAGGCCTTATAAGAGAGAGAGAGAGAGAGAGAGAGAGAGAGAGAGAGAGAGAGAGAGAGAGAGAAATCTGATATGAATGTTTTGGATTATCTTTTATTAATTCATTCCTTATACCTGTGTGTATAAGAACGTTTTATATTTGCGTAAAATAATCTGAAATTCGTTTCTCTTTCTTACAGAATTAATTACATTCTGCGCAGTACTTGCTCTTCCTTTTTTTTCCATCTAAATTCTCAAAAGTAAAAGATTTATGGAAGTTTTTAATTGCATGGTTTTTGTAAGCCAGTCAAAGGACCCCATAACTCTCTAGCGGTAGTATCTCATGTACTGTTTCTGTTACGAGGTTGTTGGTCTTTGTACGGTATGCGTTTGGTTCGTGACAAGAGCTACGAGATTGGCTGCTAAGTTTTCAGTGTGCTGTTCAATTGCAATTTTTATCATGGTTGTGTAAAGCAATTATTACACACAATACACTAGATAGGGTAAAGGCTGATGTTTTGTCTATTATAACTAATTAACGGTTCAAAACAACCTCACAATGCACATTAAATCTCTCTTATGTGCTGGCGTGTATGTGTATATGCATGATCTCGAAACTTATTCCATAGCAGTCATCCTTAGGGGAGAGTGTAAGTCTTCCTCTTAACTTGTCAATCATAACTAGTTAACGTGACGGGAAACACTTCCGGGGAAAGCTTTTACTGATACAAAGAAAACCACGATTTGCTTTTAATTATATCAACACATACAATTTGGAAAATCTCTTATCATGACAAGAACTGAATATTTAAATGATATCACCTCAGAAGATAAGAAAATTGGCCCTTTAGAAATAAAACTGTAAAAGGATCAAGATAAGTTTCATTTAGGGTATTGTCAATCAAGGTATTTTATTCCATGTATAAGTTAACGTATTTCTTGAAGAATATACAGTAGTGGTAATTACTCCAACTCCTGGTCTATTTAACTGTTATGGTTAGTTTTTCAAGCGAGTACGTACACTTTCGTAATCAGATCAATGAATATTACAACCTTATGCTCAATGAAAACAAGAAAGAAACAAGCCAGAAAGTTGGGCCGAAGTAATTAACAAAGAATGTCGTAATCGTTGAAGTTAGATCATTTGGTTTATTAGTTTTCTTCATGAATTGGGGTTTTCCTATTACATAGAGTATCACTATTATTATTATTATTTCTAGCTAAGCTACAACCCTAATTGGAAAAGCAGGGTGCTGTAAGCTCAAGGGATCCAACAGGAAAAAATAGGCCAGTGAGGAAAGGAAATGAATAAATACACCAACTACGAGAGAAACATTAAACAATTAATATAAAATATTTTAAGAACAGTAACAACATTAAAATATATCTTTCATTTGCAAATTTCAAAAATAGACTTATGTCACCCTCTTCAACATAAAGACTTTCGCTGCAAGATTGAAATTTTGAAGTTCCACCGGTTACACCTGGGCATAGCTGAAATAAAACCTCTAGAATACTGTGTAGTATTGATCCTTATGATGGAGAAGACATAGCTATTATAATTAACTGCATACCTAGTATTACGAGCATAATGGTACTGTCTGAGAAGATCTGAAAGCAAAGGATGGTCAGAGTTATGAAAAATCTTTTACAACATGCATAAAGAACTTATTGAACGATGGTGCCAGAGATAAATATCTAGTTCAGGAATAATGAATTTAATAGACTGCAAGTTCTTATCCACCAAATTAAGATTAGATTCAGCAGCTGAAGGCCAAACAAGAGAACAATACTCGAAATAAGGCAAAATTAAAGAATTAAAACACTTCTTCAGAAAGATTGATCTCCGAATATCTTAAAAGACATTTTCTATAAGCCATTTCTTGTGCAATTGAAGAAGAAACAGACCGAATGTGTTTCTCAAAAGTAAATTTTCTTTAAAGAAACATTGTCAATGCTGAGATCCGAGTGTCGAGGAGCCACTGTCTTCACCTCACTTACAATCATATTTGAGTTTTGTTAGGGTGCAACTTCACGCCCCATAATTTGCACCATGCATTAATTTTAGCTAGAACTCTATTAAGGGATTCAGGATGTGGAATTGAAGCAAAGAGAAGAGCATCATCATCATCATCATTATTATTATTATTATTATTATTATTATTATTATTATTATTATTATTATTATTATTATTATTAAATGCTAAGCTACAACCCTAGTTGGAAAAGGAGGATGCTATATGCCCAGGGGCCCCAACAGGGAAAATAGCCCAGTGAGGAAAGGAAATAAAGAAAAGTAAAATATTTTAAGTATAGTAACATTAAAAAAAATATTTCCTATAAAAACTATAAAAAAAACTTTAACAAAACAAGAGGAAGGGAAACTAGATAGAAGTGTGCCCGAGTGTACCCTCAAGCACAAGAACTCTAACCCAAGACAGTGGAAGACCATGGTACAGAGGTTATGGCACTGCCCAAGACTAGAGAACAATGGTTTGATTTTGGAGTGTCCTTCTCCTAGAAGAGCTGCTTACCATAGCTGAAGAGTCTCTTCTACCCTTACCAAGAGGAAAGTAGCCACTGAACAATTACAGTGTAGTAGTTAACCCCTTGGGTGAAGACGAATATTTTGGCAATCTCAGTGTTGTCAGGTGTATGCAGACAGAGGAGAATCTGTAAAGAATAGGCCAGACTATTCGGTGTCTTTGTAGGCAAAGGGAAAGAACCGTAACCAGAGAGAAGGGTCCTATGTAGTACTGTCTGGCCAGTCAAAGGACCCCATAACTCTCTAGCGGTAGTATCTCAACGGGCAGTTGGTGCCCAGGCCAACCTACTACCTACCAAGCTTGTTTTCTAGGCCAAACCACAAAAGTGTACATAGTATGAAAACTTATGGGCTAAGAACACTACCCGAAAAATACTAGATATCACATTCCTATCTATACTATGGTGCTCAATAAACAGCAATATTTGCTGTTTATTATTCAAAACTTCATACTTCCAAGTGTTTAGGTTTGAAAACCAGGGCAGCACTAGAATTAAGGCCAATCATATGAATTTCCTGGCCACAATCAAGGACAATCAAGGGATTTCTGTAGAATATTGGAAATTGTTCCATGGCCTTAGTGAAAGCCAAACTGCAAACTAGGGAACACATGATTACCATCGGCATACTGTACCTGTTTTATCAAAGTTCGTTAAAAAACCTTAGATAATATGAGAGTTATGTAAATTGGATAGTACTCAGCTGGACTAGAGCTAAAACAAACCCATTCGCTCATTGGAGTAACATTACCAATTTCCCAATAAGCGTAAAAAGAACATTTGGCTAATTTGGGAAAAAGAAAACTAGTCTATCCTCATCATCAGCCATAACTAGTTCACTGCCTGACAAAGACCTCAGGCATGTCCTTCCACTCCCGTCTACTTACGGTCTTTCTATGCCAGTATACTGTATACCAGCAATTTTCTATTATTCTTCCTGGCCTTTTATTGGCTGCCATTCTCATTGTATGTCCTGCCTATGTCCATTTTTTCTTATATGTTGTTACAATATCCTCTACTTCAGTTTGCTCTCATATCCACGTTGTTCTTTTTCTCTTAGAGTTATTCCCCGTATTTTTTCCATAGCTCTTTGAGTTGTAATTAGCTCATGTTCTAAGGCTTTAGTAAAGATTCAAGTTTCTGATGAACAAGATAATACTGGTAGGACCATCTGATTAAATACTCTTATTTTTTGAAAAAGTAGCATTTTATTTTTCCTAATCTCATTTTGTTTACGAAAAGCTCTCCATCCTATTCTTATCCTTTTTTTAATTTTGGTTTCATGTCCTGGGGATGGGGCAACACTATGTCTGTCCGAAGTACACATATTAATTAACAATCTGGAAAGGTTCGTCCATAACACTTATTTGTTGTCTCTGCATTTTTCATTGAACACTATCATAGTTTTGGTCATATTCATTTTCATTCTTACATTTCTGCTTTCTCTTTTCAAATCTTATATCATCTTGTGTAGTTCCTTCCATGATTCATTGAAGAGAACTATGTCATCTGCAAACCCTAAGTTGTTAAGGTATTCCCCATTAATATTAATTCCTGCATTTTCTTAATATAAACTCTTAAAAACTTCTAGGTGCGTTGTAAATAATTTGGGAGGAATGGGATCTCCCTGTCTAACTTCTTTCTCAATCAGGATTTTCTCACTATCTTTATGTTCTAACATAAATATTCATCTATTACTTGTCTTTTAAGGGCTTTCATTGCTGCTGAAGTTTTGACAGAATCAAAAGCTTTCTCAAAGTCAATAAATGACATACATAGTGGTTAGTCATATACTGTTAATTTTTTTTATTCGCTGTTTAATTACATGGATATGGTCATTTGTTGATACATGCTTTTATATCCTGTGTGCTCTTTAGGTTGATTAAAGCCTAGTTATCTTTTTATTTGGCCTAATATGATTTTTCATAATTATTCTTCATATTACTGAGAGTTAACTTATTGGGCTAAATGTTTTCAGGTCTTTTGACTCCCTTTTTGTGAATTAGCATAGTGATAAATTTTTCCAAGCTGTATGTATAGAGCATTCTTGCAGACATTTTGTGTAAAGTTTAAGGAGTTTTGATATTATAAAATCTCTATCTATTATCAAATAATTTGTTAGGCAATCTTCTGCTGCGTTGCCTCTTTGCATGCCTTTAAAAGCTTTTTTTACCTCTCCTACTGTTACGTTTGGCACCAGCTCAAGTGTTACATTATTTCTTTTGACAATGTTATTCCTTATATCACTATTGTATATCATTGTATAGAAAACTTTTGTTAATATTTGCATTTTCGTCCTTTAAAGAAAATATCAATCACTTAAGACTCTCGCTACCGCCCTAACCTATCTAATAAAAATCTGTAAACAAGAAACCTACAATTATTCCAACAGTCTTTCTCTCTACAAACACTCTCTCTCTCTCTCTCTCTCTCTCTCTCTCTCTCTCTCTCTCTCTCTCTCTCTCTCAATTGCGCTGAAAGATTTGGCAAACAAAAATCAAATCAAAATGTAATAAGATAAACAAAAATTGATCCTCCACATCATGAAAGCAAGTGCTTCACTCAACGCCTTCCTTCCTGCCTGAGAAGTTTGATCATCCAAAGTCATGGCACCAGTACGACGCCTAATATATGGCTTGCTGATGTGTTGTGTGTGGTTCTAACAAGTAATGAGTAAAGTTTTTCAGGGCAGTGGAAGTCAAACGTAGGAAGAAGGTTAATCATAGGTGAGATGCATGTACGATAGTACTTAAATGGGATTGCGATGCAATTGCAAATTTGTATTGGAGAAAGTGTAGCGGGAAGGGAATAATGGATACTGAGATCAATGTGGTGAGAGGAGATTGTGGGAATAGTTGTACACTTGACTCCGGAAGGCACCAGTACACCTATCAAGATATGTTCCACAGTACCTCCCGTGCGTGCATAGGTCCATCAATGTGTAAGAAAATCAGTCCCGATGCGGTTTACAGTGCCAGCAAGATTTCACAAACCTGGATGATGGGCGTTTAAATCTCCCGTGTTAACCATACCACGGAGGATGGGGCTGGAAGAGTGGCTGTATTCATCATGTCTGGGGCATCATGCTTATTGTACAGCCGTATGGTGCCTCCGCCAACAGTAATCTTAAAGAGTTGAAATGTTGTATCTTCATCCTCAGATTCTGGGAGTTGATGCTGGGTAGAAGTGCGTTTATTTGTGATGAGGCTGTTTCTTACTAACTGGACGTTTGTAAGTGAGTGAGGTAACATCTTCCCAGGGTTGAGTATTATCAACAAATCTTCCTGAATTAGAATAACGTCTGGTTGATGACTATGTATGAGAGAGAGAGAGAGAGAGAGAGAGAGAGAGAGAGAGAGAGAGAGAGAGAGAGAGAGAGAGAGAATGTTTGATGAAGTGGCAACGAATTTTTAATGAATTTGAATTTGTAGGTGTTGTGTTAAGCTCCGATGTTATTTAGCTAATAGCATGCAGAAAGAGAGGGGTCGTTCTGATACCTCTTTTTTATGAAAGGATAATAGGTTGAATAGCGCGTTCCTACTTTCTCCTGTTTTAATGCTATACATCTCAAACTGGTTGTTTACGCATTGACTGTTGTAAAATGCCTTATGTGGGATTTCCCATATATACTACTGAAAGAAACCATTCACCAATGTTTTGAATTTTGAAAAATAATTAATTAAGCGTTGTATAATACATAAAATAGCCGATGAGATGCAAATTATTTAGTAGTAGTTTTAAATATGGTTTTAAGATAAAATCTTCATCTCCTTGTGTCATATTGTTACTTCTTCCTTTAATTCTTTAATATAAAAATAAATTGCTATATGATACCAACCCTACGTTGAAAAAGGCATGTAAGAAATGCAAATTTATGAATTGAGATGAATGAGAGATGGTTACATATCTTCTTAAAGATCAAAGCAAGTGAAATGAATTTAATTTGATATACATTCTGATTTCTAAGTTTTATCAGATATTCTGGAGTTAGATAATTATAATATCATATGAACATCTTAGACTACTGGATGTCTTAGCCGAACAAATCAGAGTTGTCGCTTGAAGTGAAGGTGTGTGAGCTCATATTGACCATTATTGCCTTTGTTAAAATTTAAGATTTTACGAAAGCTATGTATTCCCCACATGTCTGTCTCGTCTGTTAATCTATTTGCTTGTGTGAGCAACTTTACACAAAAGCTAATGTAACGATTTTGACCAAACTTGGTAGTCGTGTTGGGTATAACCCTAGGATGAGTCTGTAACATTTTGGATAAAGTAAATATAAGTACAAATACGCAGCACTGCTTTGAAAATAATCGCAATACTGAGTAAATAGCAAATATTGTTAGTTTATTTCTTTGTTTGTGAGCATTACGCAAATACTACTAAGCCAATTTCAACGAAATTTGGTGGGCATGTGAGGCATGACCCAAGGAAAAGTCTATTAGATTTTGAAGAAAATACATCGAAGTACAAGTACACAATGAAGTTAAGAGCAAAATAAAACTGCTTGGCATGACGAAGGCAGGCTCTCTACCGAATGCTCCTCTAGTAATATTTCTGTAGAACCGCCCCCTCCCCCCCCCCCCCAAAAAAAAAAAAAAAAAAAAAAAAAAAAAAAAAAAAAAAAAAAAAAACTGAACAGTTACTCGAACCAATCAGCAAATCCTTTTCCTGCGCGGTTGCAGACAAGATGAAAACCAAAGCTATTCATTTCACCAAGTGGAATAATTTTTGCTTGAATATTACCGCTTGCCTAAAACAATGCTACAATAATTCAATATCATAATTTTGAATAAGCGATAACATTTGTTCTTGTTTTTTCGTTATCTTGAAAACCATACGTTCCCTTCCTCCATCTCTAGCTCACTCCTTTGAATATTTTTAAACTGATGATGCTTTCAAAAACTTCTTGACATGTGCCACATCCTTCTCCTCAGAGACGATGAAAATGTCTTACTCTTCGTGTCACAAGAAATATCGAGCTGGAAAGTCACTCGTTATTGCCAGAGATGCTCTCACTCCCAGATTCCTTCAGTCTCGAACAGCGTCCTCATATCTTTTTCTATGCAATTTAGTGTCTTGGACTTGAGAAAAAGGTATGCAATGCAATAAAACCATTCTTTTTAGGCACTAGCTAGAGCTTTACTTATTCTTAACATTTTTAATCTCTAAAAAAGAAAAGCAAAACAAAACATATATAGGCATTGTTGAACTGATGATAAGGCGAACGCTCATTAAAACTTCTCTAGTTGTGTCAATCATGTTAGTTAGTCGCCATGTAACCAAAAAAGCGTCTGATAATTGGGATTTCAATATTAAGTTGATTTGAAAGCCGGTATGAATCATTCATACATATTTTTTTTCTCTGCGTGTCTCGGATATAGCTTGTTAACGAGTTTCTTTAAAACCAGAGCACCATTTATTAATATTATAATGATTAACAATCAAATATAATTCATTTATTGATGTTGCACAATTAAAGTTGATCTCTCTCTCTCTCTCTCTCTCTCTCTCTCTCTCTCTCTCTCTCTCTCTCTCTCTCTCTCTCTCTGAGACAGATGTATGTCAGGGGGTCATTTTCTTTAAAATCTTGTATGGTTTGGTTCATAGATATACAGTAATATAAATGCCGTGAGACCAATGTCGGCCAGTAATAGAGGTACGTGAAGACCGCAGCCATCTTGGCCTGGTTCACGCGGTATCTAGTGTATGATATTTATGGGTCTAGTTCACCGAAACAGTGAATTATGATCCCAGCAACGTTAATCGACTGCTGTGAGTCCTAACTCTGATAAAGAGAGAGGAAAAATAATATTTCAGCGGGTAGTCATTAACGAAGTAATCATCACCTGACGACTGTGTAAACATTCTCAAAAAAAAAAAAACAATCTCTCTCTCTCTCTCTCTCTCTCTCTCTCTCTCTCTCTCTCTCTCTCTCTCTCTCTCTCTCTCTCTCTCTCTCTCAACGTGTCTTTTCGTTCTTTTAAGTGGTTTATCAAAGTTCCTAGCAAATGTTTTATAATTTGGCTGGCCAAATATAATATTTATGTTTGTGTTTAATTTTTTTTTTTTTTTTTTTGTAGTTTCATTGTAATGTGCAGGGGTAATTTTAAAATCACAGATGGAAGGGCCTATTTTGACAAATAGAAAGAGGGAAGGGTTATTTTTTGTATCAACTAAGAGTTTCAAACTAGAATAATTTTCTTCATTCTTGTATCCCTCCCTATATTTTATACATATTTGAATTAGTTTGTATGTTTGCTTCTATTTATTTGAAAATGAACAACTGATTGTTTCGTTCATAGCGGTCTGTCCCAAGAGGTAGTGGTACCACTTCAGATAACACAGGTTTGGAAACATAGAGTACACTCTGAATCGTACGCTTTTGGAAAACGCGAATAAGGACTTGTCACCCAAGTAAGAGGAAGGACGAAAATAGGTAAAACTTTAATTAGAAAATGTTCAAGGAACAACATAAGGATTGCATGATCTAGCAAGGAAAATAGCACCAATGCAGTTGATCAGATTACTCTTTATTTAGTTTTTTTTTTTTTTTTTATACTACTCTTCATCCATTTAGGAATAGAGACGTATGGTATAAAATATCAACGAACGGAAACGCAGGACATGAACGTCAAGTGAGACTGTTCATGATGAGACAGCCTTGCAGACATTATATTAAGAAGAAAGGACAAAATGTATTCCCCCAGAATGTCAAGAAATCCAGCAAGAAAAGTTCAAAGTTTTGGGGGAATGCCGGTAGGAGGTGATGCTGGTGGTGTGAGGTGGAGGAATGGCGTCTGGCGTCACAAGTTTTTTAATGGAAGTCGCAAAAAAATGTGAAGATATGCAAATCAGTGGTTGTTCTGCTGAAATCGTTCGAAGTAACCTCATAGCGACGAGAGTGGAAATAGTTTTGTTAAAGAGGAACAACCAGTACCAGACAGGGAACTGGCTTCCATTAAGTGGAAGATGGAAGGAAAATTTGAATATTTAAAACCTTCAACAGACACAGGACGGGAGAATCTGAAAGTTCTGGTGTTTGTGCATAATTCCTCACGTCAATATGGTCGCTAAAAAAACTAAAAAAGTTTTGTTTCCAAGAAAAGAAATATCACAAAATTTCAGCGAAAGGAAAGGACTGAAGAAGGTAACATCACCTTTAACTGCATTAGGAGAGAGAGAGAGAGAGAGAGAGAGAGAGAGAGAGAGAGAGAGAGAGAGAGAGATGCCACGTGATTAGGCCGCACCTGGATCCACCCAGTCCTTTTATCCCTGTTCCTACACTCTTCCTCCCCCCCCCTCTCCTCCAACCCTCTCCCATCACTCATGAAAGATTAAGCGGAAGAGATTTATTCTAGGAATTTATTCGACCCGTTCCAATCATTGACCAAAGCCTCGCAGTTCATCGATGATAAATTTGTTATATACTGTAGACGGTGGTTGGTATCTGTGCTACACAAAGTAATTAATATACTGTTTGTGCATTTTATTGACTGTTATATTGTTTTTATATTTATGACGTTATTCTCGATAGTATATTCTATTGCAAAAAAAAAATTATCTTTTGGACAAATTGTTTTCTTATGGTTTTGATACTTAATGCAAAAAGAAAACTCCCTTTATCTATTATATAAATGTCTAAAAAAAGAATTTTTAGACATTCTTTCATCTGTTCACGTGAGTATTACTGTTGGCAACCAATCTTTGTTGCAGAATTATTTACTTGAGTGTCATAGAGCTTAGAAATTTACAAATTATTATTGCAAATGCTTGTGAAGTTGGACTTCCAGGTGTGTCAGTTAAGGTTGCTTTGACACGCCATAACCCTGGATGTTTAAAGAGTTTATGTCCCTACCAAAATCTAGTTTGACCAGATCGTGGTTCCTACCACGTCTGTTCCCCCATCTCTGTACCAAGCAGGTCTAGAACGGCAGAACGATATTTGGTAAACAGAACATGATTAATATATGCTTTCAGCAGTTTCAATTAATGTAAAGGATATATATATATATATATATATATATATATATATATATATATATATATATATATATATATGTGTGTGTGTGTGTGTGTGTGTGTGTGTGTGTGTGTGTGTGTGTGTGTGTGTGTGTGTGTGTGTGGTGGGGGGAGGGTGTATGTAGAATTTGCTGAAAGGAACAATCTTAAAATCATGAACACCTTTTGGTTATAGGGAACCTAGAAGATGGACATGGAGAAGCCCAAATATAGAAACGAAATAGGTTTGATTTTAGAAAAACTTAAGTTAGTTAAAGATATAACAGTATTAAACAAGTTAAATTCAAGTGACCATAGAATGGTGAGGAACAGAATTCATTTAGAACTGAGGAAAGAAAGAGATAATAACATTTTAAGAAAGGAAATAAATACTTCTGTAATAAGAGCAAAATCTGATGAATTTAGTTTAGCAATACAGAATAGATAATCCCAGCTACATGATGAAATGGAAGTAAAGTAGATATGAAAAGTAATTCAACACAATTTTTATTGAAATCAGCACAAGAGATTGATGGAAAAGTTCCTAAATAATATCAAGGAAAATTATCAAAAAACACCCAAAACCTAATAAAGAGCCTATTGGAAATAAGGGTAAAATCCAAGAGAGATGAGGGAGAAGTAGTAGAACTGTCCACGATATCGAACTAACTAAAAACCTTACACATTCGTTAACATAACCAGAAAAAAAAAATTAGGAAACACTAAAGAAGAGAAGAAGCAACAAGTTGATGAAACGAGGACTTGGAAAAGGGCGGCAGTAGCTATTTGCTTTAAAGGATGAAACCCAAAATATTATTGCAGAGGATTTCTATTCAATGCTCCGTAATAGATATAAAAGATATAACTTTGCCGATAGGAAAAAATGAAACAGCTTAGACAGTACCAAAATAACAGTAGAAGTAGTAAAGAAAACATTAAAAAGCATGAAAAGAGACAAAGCAGCAGATGTTAAACAACAACAACAACAACAATAATAATAATAATAATAATAATAATAATAATAATAATAATAATAATAATAATAATAATAATTGATTTAATGATAAATTTAGGCAATTTCCTAAAGATAAAACTCGCTGAACTCTACACAAAATGTTTGCAAGAATGCTCTATACCTGCAGCTTGGAAAACGTTTATTTTGTTTATTGTAACAAGAGAGACACAAAAGACATGAAAAATTAGGGCCCCATAAGTTTACTCTTAGTAATATATAAGATAATTACAAAGATCATATTAGACTGAAAAGAGAGACAGCTAGACTTGAACCAAGAGCACATTTTGATTTTAAAAGCTGCTACATTTTCACAATGTAAATTCTGGAAGGCTTTTTCTAGGCATGCTGTGAATGAATTAGGAAATATGTGGTCTCCCAGTCTAACACCTTTCTCAATCGGAATTTTCTCACTATCTTTATGTAGTTTTAGGATTGCTTTACTTTCTGTGTAGATATCTTCAAGTATTCTAACCTAAGATTCATATATAGTTTGTCTTTGAATGGCTTTCATTACTGCTGAACTTTAGACAGAATCAAAAGCTTTCTCATAATCTATAAATTCTATACTTAATGATTCATCATACTTAGTTGATAAATAAATATCGGAGGTTGTTGATTACCCGCTTCTAAAGCGTACCTCCTATCTTGGTTTATTAAAGTCTAGCTGTCGTTCTATTTGACCTAATATAATCATTGTAAATATTTCCTATATTGATGAGAGTAAACGTATTGGGTTGTATCCTTTCAGGTCTTTTGTGTCTATGTATATGTACACACACATACATACATACTTATATGTATATATATATATATATATATATATATATATATATATATATATATATACATACATTCATACATACATACATACATACATACATACTAGGGTCCACTACTAGTTCCTAACGACATGCCTTTTTGTGCTGATAAGGTTTTGTTCTATAGGAAAAAAATAGTCACTATTAGATTCATATGTGGACTGTCAAATCAAGCGTATATCCTTGAGCAAAAGACTTGTTAATTAACACAGCCTGCTATTTTCACCTGTAAACCGAGTTGGCCTTCAAGTAATTTCTGTTTCATAATAACTGGAGGTATGAATAATAATCCCCCCCCCCTCTCTCTCTCTCTCTCTCTCTCTCTCTCTCTCTCTCTCTCTCTCTCTCTCTCTCTCTCTCTTCGTACCTTTACCTTCGCGTCGCGGGACACAGGTAATCACACACATACTCACACATAACTGTTCATATAAAGCTAAAATCCCTAAAGGTAAAGGGTAGAGAGTAGGCGTGAGATGTTAATTAGAGAACAAAGGGAACTTGAGACCCTCTAGGAGACAATAGGATTCTGGTTGTAACTCACCTTTCCTGTCCTTCTGCGGACCACCTTACATTGCAGTCTCTCTGGCGCAGTCCTCTGTCTGTGTACGCTTTCTGCACTTACTGCTACTGGGATTCGTTTTTACTGTCAAATACATGGCAAAACTTGGGCTGATTCCTGGATATCCCAGCCTCAGTTTTCCCCCTAACCCCTGTTTTCATTTTCTTCTGCTAAAGCTACATAGCTCATGATGTAAGTCAAAAGGTAATGATGTCTAATACTCTGTTACCAACATCTTTCAATTATAGTGGCTGTAAGGATGTAGAACGGCAGGATTTCGAGAAACCGGTAAATATACATATTGTTTTTGTCATGTATTGGCTGTCATATGATGAAATTTCTCTTTCTCTCCTAGTATATACAGTATGTACATGCAATATTTATATATGTATATATTGGAATATATATACATATTATGTGTCTCTATATCTAATTAAATGTAAATAAATGAAAGTGGCACAAAGAAGCGCACGCATGACTGCACACTCACATTATATATATATATATATATATATATATATATATATATATATATATATATATATATATATATATATATATATATATGTATATAAATATATACATACAGTGTACCTTGTATATTGTTAGGAATAATCCCTTGATAAGAGAATAATTATGTCTTAAGAGTTTAAAATCATTACGATGATATGGGTAGTAATAGTATTTTTCTTTGATTAAGATATACATTTACAATTTTTATAATTAATGATATACAAAATCTAATGCGTTGAGTGTTTATCATGACGTAGAAATTTATGGCGAGGTAGGAATAATCATGCTTTTGTGGAGTTTAGAATGTTCTAGAAGGATTACGGGTGTTTAGAATGAAACTGACGTCATTTGAAATGAGTCTCAATTCCGAAATTATGTTTAATTTAGCAAATAGACATTTCTTGGAGAAAATTTTTGATCCAGTGAATAGGAATAATTTTAATTACCTCCCATAATATTATGAAAACGTAAAGTTCTATTACAAAGATCCTTAATAAGAAACGTTTTGTTTAGTGAGTATTACGTGACATGGTTATATAACTCGAACCGAAACGTGGGTATGAATACGCCAGAGCTGGGAAAAAGGATGCACATCTGGGTCAACCTACAATGAAGATACGTCAACGAAAGATAAGCTAAGTTCCGCTTACTATTCTCTAGTTCTTTGCCATTCTCTAGTATTTCTCTGATCTCGATAATTAACTATTGCGGTTAAGTGTAGAAATACTGATGGTTACTAAAGTGATTGATATTACGATTTATTGTGAGAATTGTGTTCCAAGTGTTAAGAAGTCTGTATAATTAATGTTTTTGTTACTCAATCTATTACTATAAGTGTTTAAGTCTAGGACCATCTTCTAAAAAGAATTGCTGGTGGTTACAGAAGTGATTATTCGTACAATTTATTGTGCGAATTGTTTTTGAAATGTTAAGAAGTCTCTATAATTGATGTTTTGGTCACTGTGTATTCCTGAGCCTCAAGTTTTCTGTAACCTTCCGCGGAGGTCATTTAACTGTATTAATCTGTTGACCGAAACCAGTTGTATAATATAGACCAATGTTCATGTCTGAAAGCAGCACCTAAGCGTCTTTTGTATTTCTTTAATTGTATACATTGCTATTGAGAGTTTTCCATATTTAGTACAGGCAAGTGTAATTCGAGATGAAAAGATATAGATTATATAAAATATGTAAAGTAAAACCTGCTTGATTCTGCTTTATTGTACCAAGTTATTTTATTGCAAAAAGTGTATATTCTCTTTAGAAATGTAATAAAATTTTATTTTTTAATCTATACGTATTATTTAATCTTTTGACTTTTTTGTATAACTGTTACCTTCTCGAGTCTGGTCATTGTTAATCTTAAAACTATTTAAGGCGTAGACCTAAATAACTCTTAAGTTAGAGGATTTCAGAAATTTATTTTCCGAACATCAAAACAACTATAAATAATTTAAAACACATACTTATGCTCATAAGTTTCAAACTATTTCCACATAATTTAAGATATTTGCTTGCTTATGTAGTGGTTTTCTTATTTTCTTAAAGCCGATGGATTTTATTATTTTTACTCGGTTCTCTTTGGAATTGCTTAACAAAACTGGATAGGTGACTATTCTCCAGATCGATGGCCATTTTTAATTAAATTCTTGATTATTTTTTCTCATAAGAAGTGAGGGCACAAGCATTTCTATTTTTCGTTACTTAATAAATAAAAATTTCAAGGACTAAGTAGAAGGTTTTGCATTGAAAACGTTGCCAATCCCTGGAACTAGATTTACTCTATATGACTGAAAATGTGCCGTTGTTGTGAGTGAAATATTAGAATCTTGTTTGATAGGAATTTCCTATAATGTTGGGGTAGGCAGTGCATTCCTGTAGAGTGGCATTTTCATTCGATGAATTTGGTCTCGCGTAATTTTATTATTTCAGGCTTTTACGAGAGACTTGAAAACAAGATTCAGAGATGCCTCATCATTCGCAAAATGCCATGGAATGCCGAGCTGAGGTTTATAAGACTACATCTTAGTGGCTCAAAATGTAGATACGAATGGTCTCTTTTTTTCAGCATTACATTAAAGGTTGCAGATATGCCAGAAGACAGAACAGAAACTGCATAATCAACGTGAACATATTTTGTTGTCTGAATACATATACTATAGCTAAAACAGATTATAAAGTGTATTGATCGGGAGAGAAAGGATCCAAGTCGTTTATTCAAATATATTGTAAACCCCATCTGAATATTCTCCCTTCTTTATCTTTGACTTGTTTAATGACTCTTGAAAAGTAGCAGAGGACGATAGACATCGCAAGCATTAATATCAAGTGGAAACTGTTTATTCTCACAGTAAATGCATTCTGTCTTTCAAACTTTAGACATCGTTATTATTTTATTATCAGTATAGTTTATTTGGAAGAGTGTGGCGCCATAGCGAGGAATGATTGTTTCCATCACGTCTAACTCCTTGAGTTTTTTTTTTTATGAATAGTACTCAAAAAGAATAAATGAAGGCATTGTAACACCCATATATATACTTTATATATATATATATATACATATATATATATATATATATATATATATACATATATATATATATATATATTTATGAATATTCATTATATATATATATATATATATATATATATATATATATATATATATATATAATATATATATATATATATATATATATATATATATATATATATATATATAAATAGGATGGAGAAAAGCCAGCGTAGCATCATACATTTATTTTCCGAATTTTCGAGACTTTGGGTCTCATCATCAGGGCTGTAAAATATACAAAATATACAAATTAAAAAAGACTCAGTATTAATATTAATATAAATAGAACAACGTAAAAGTTAAATCATTTAAAAAATTGAACTAATAAAAAATATATATATATTAGTTCAATTTTTTAAATGATTTAACTTTTACGTTGTTCTATTTATATTAATATTAATACTGAGTCTTTTTTAATTTGTATATTTTGTATATTTTACAGCCCTGATGATGAGACCCAAAGTCTCGAAAATTCGGAAAATAAATGTATGATGCTACGCTGGCTTTTCTCCATCCTATTTATATTAAATCTACGGCGTTCCAGATGCCCCAACCTTCCTGTATATATATATATATATATATATATATATACACACATATATATACATACATATATATATATATATATATATATATATATATATATATATATATATATATACATACATATATATATATATATATATATATATATATATATATATATATATATATATATATATATATTAATATGGGTGTATGTGTGCGGCTGTGTATGTAAGAATGTTCTATACCCTCAGATTTATCATTATACTAATTCACAAAAAGGGGACACAAAACACCTGAAAAATAACCACCCAATAAGTTTACTCTCAGTACTATATAGAGTACTTGAAAAGATCGTATTATGCTGAATAAAATGACAGCGAGAGTTTAATCAACCAAGAGAGCAGGCAGGCTATGGAAGTGCGTTTTCAAAAATTGACCTTACGCAAATAATCAACCAGCTAGTGGAAAGTTAACAAAGTATGGCCAACCACTATGTATAGCTTTTATAGACTATGAGAAAGCTTTTGATTCTGTCAAAACCTCAGTAGTAATGAAAACCCTTCAAACACAAGGAATAGATGAAACGTATGTTAGAACGCTTGAATATATCCATACAGGAAGTACAGCAATCCTAAAACTACGTAAAGATAGAAAATTCTGATTAAGAAAGGAGTTCGACAGGGAAACCCTATCTCTCCTAGGTTTTTCACATGCTTAGAAATTTTTTTAAACATTTAGATTGGGGAAATGTAGGAATTAATATTAATGGGGAATGCCTTAACAATTTAAGATTTGCAGATGACATAGTTGTGTTTACTGAATTTTGGGAGGAGTTACAAAAGATGATAGAAATTTTACATAGAGAAAGCAAAAATGTAAAACTGCAAATGAATAAAAGTAAAACTAAGATAATGTTCAATGAAAATGCAGAGACAACAAATAAGGGTTATGGACGAATTTCTTGAGATTGTTAATGAATATAAGTAACAAGGGCAGACAGCAAGTGTTTCCCCGGAAATGAAAACGAAATTAAAAGAAGAACAAGTAGTTAATGTAGAGGTTTTGTAAACAAAAGGAGATAATGAAAAGCGAAATGCCATTTACCTTAAAAAGAAAAATATTTAATCAGATGTACCTACCAGTTTTAACCTATGCATCAGAAACTTGGAGCCTTACCAAAGCCTTAGATCATAAGCTAGTTACAATTCAAGAGAGGAAAAAGTGCTACATGGATACGAAAGCAAACTAAAGTAAGTGATAATCTAACATCATGTAAGAACAGGAAATAGACATGGGCAGGACATATAATGTGAATGACAGATAATAGATGGACATTAAGAATAACACAATGGGTCCCTTGAGATTGCAAAAGAAGCAGGAAAGGAAAAGAAGACGATTGTGTGGACTGGCATAGAAGGGCCATAACAAACGCAAATGGAAGGACATGTCTGAGGCCTTTGTTCTCCAGTGTACTAGAACCTGCTAATGATGATGATGATATGTGTGTACGTATATATATATATATATATATATATATATATATATATATATATATATATATATATATATACATATATATACTGTATATATATATATATATATATATATATATATATATATATATATATATATATATACATATATATATATATATATATATATATATATATATATATATATATATATATATAATATGTATATATACATACACACACGCATAGTATACTATGAGTACTCTTGGTGTACGAAAAAAGTTTTCTTAGTATTATTAATAAGATTATATTCGTTTATGTAAATATCTAAGGTTACACAACACACTCATCTCGGCATTATTCGTCGACTCCGGTGGACTTGGTAATTAATAAGATGTTCCCTCAAAAGTGTTGTATAATTTGATGGTAATACCCATTATTTTGGAAATTATACTTTTCTTATCTTCATGGAATATATTTACGTCTCTCTCTCTCTCTCTCTCTCTCTCTCTCTCTCTCTCTCTCTCTCTCTCTCTCTCTCTCTCTCTCTCTCTCTCATATATATATATATATATATATATATATATATATATATATATATATATATATATATATATATATAATATATATATATATATATATAGAGAGAGAGAGAGAGAGAGAGAGAGAGAGAGAGAGAGAGAGAGAGAGAGAGAGAGAGAGAGAGAGAGCATATGAATTTGCTCAAGTAACAGCTACAAACCTGAATTGAACAGGTACACCACTCAATGTGGTAGTTTCTCTATATACAAAAAATCAAATACATGAAACAGACTTCCAGCGGATGTAGTAAACAGTAACACGGTAAACGTGTTCAAGAATAAGTTGGACAAAATCATAAAAAAACTCGCCAAACATTTAAACCTAATCGCTCTACCAGAGAGCAAATGGAGTCTCCGGATGGACCAAAAAGTATTTGAGACATTCAAAATCCATTATCCAAACCTTTGAAAGCCCTTATTTCTTCCTCTGATTTTCCTTAACGCTTACAATATCACGTCGACCTTAAAGGACTTGAGCATTTAACACTCGAGTGCTGCAGAATTGTGTAGTCAGATTGTGATTATTTATGATGAAACTAAAATCAGTAGTATTCTAGTCTTTTTGAAGCCCTCAGGAAAATAGCAACGCTCATATGTAAACACGGTAACACTATTTATCTAAAGATAAACTGTTGGCAACGGCGCCTGAGCTGATAAACACGCGATCGAAAGCATTTTTATTATATTTAAAAAGTGTTATTAAGTAAATAACATTTTTCTATATAGCTCTTCGTAAAATAAATAAAATTGCTTTTGATATTATGTTTACTAGCTCGGAGAAACTGTTTTACAGGCAGCGATGTCAAAAATTTATCTTTAGCTTAACAAAGCGTTACCGGAATTTAAATGTACATGTATTAATGAAGCCAAGTGTAGAGTCAAATACAAGTGTCCTGCCGTCTCCCTCACCCAAGTGTAACCACCAATAGTTAAAGATTTAAGAACTTCACGTGTAGAAGATTTTGGTTGTTAGGGCGGAAGACTACGGGGCGGGGTGTACTTTAGAGCTGTAAGGGGTGTGATGGGGGAGGGGAAGCAGGGAAAAAATATGTATGAACGTAAATTCAGTATCATTAAATACGTTCCTATATCTATCATTATAATGATTCTTGTATATAATGCGAACAACTTGTTGACAAAAATGATCTATTTTTTAATTAGTTAGGCAATGTATTTTGTCCCGACTGAAAAATCATTCGGAAACACAAGCTACTCTCTCTCTCTCTCTCTCTCTCTCTCTCTCTCTCTCTCTCTCTCTCTCTCTCTCTCTCTCTCTCTCTCTCTCTATATATATATATATATATATATATATATATATATATATATATATATATATATATATATATATATCGGAAGATTATGATTCTAAAACCTTAAAGTGGGGGGAGGACATAGTAGGTGTTGGAGCTGTTAGGAGGAAGGGGACATTTTGTCTGAAAGTAATTCCTTATCGATTTATCGGAATCATAATATTTCATCCAATGACTCCAAATCCTAATTGCGTGGTATAGGACCATTTGTTGTGTTATTTGATATAAAACTCTAAAAGGAAAGCTATTGGCTAAAATATGGAATCTTAGTTTGTATATTTTGTCTAGACTGGAAAACCTTACTCAGACACAATTGACGAATCCAATAACATTCCATGTTCTAAACATTACATATTAACAATTGGTAGGCAACAATCCATCATATACGAGCAAGTATTTTAGGTAAGACTTGTGCTCATTTGGGCAGTCAATCATCAAAGAGCAATTACAAATATTCACATTACTTTATATCCTCCCCAACGTTACATTACGTAAGGTTAGGCTTGATGTATTCATTGTTTCTTGGTCTCGTTGGACGTTTTTTTTCTAAAGACAGTTTACAATGAAGCAAGAAAATGTGTGACAACACAAACGCAAAAGCATTTTTTAATGCTTAGAATAATTGGATGGAAGAATCTTTAAGGATTCTCTGTTATAGTTACTGACAACGTGTTAATGAAAAAGAGACAATTTTCTATAATGCATCGCTCTCTAACTACAACGTCAAATTAGCTTAGTTGGACACCATGTCAATCCTGATTTTTGCATTCGCTTATACAAAATGCAATATTTACCTCCGCCAAGGAGGTATTACGATCGAGTCGGTTTATTTATTCAATTGAATGTGTGGAAATTTTTCTGTGAACAGGATTACGTCAAATCCACCTTACGGATTTTGATGAAATTTTCACCTTAGGACATGGACGACCCCATTAAATTTTGGAGCTGATCCGGATTGCATTTTTTTGTGTCTGTGGAAAGGATACTTCAAACCTACCCAACGGATTTTGACGAAATTCTCATCACAGATAAATCGTATGTCATGGGCGACACCATTAAATTTTGGAGATTATCTGGATCCGGATTCTAGATTGGATTGGAAATGTTCGTCATTTTAAAGATAACGGCAAAATTACTCTACGGGTTTTCACGAATTTCTCACCACAGATAGATCTTAGGTCATGAACGACCCCATTTGAATTTTGGAGCTGATCTGGTTCCGGATCCTGATTTTAGTTTATCTATTTATTTGTCTGTGGACAGGATTACGTCAAAACTACCCGACGGATTTTGACGAAATTTTTACCGCAGATATCTCTTAGGTCATGGACGGCCCCATTGAATTTTGGGGATCATCCGGATCCGGATTCTAAATCCAGATTTGTCTTTTTCCCCATTTTAAAGATAACGTAAAAACAAATTGACCGATTTTGACGAAATTTCCACAACAGATAGATCTTAGGCCATGGACGACTCCTTTAACCTTTGGTGGATGTCAGAAATCTCTGATTGCTCTTGTGTTTTACTTGCAACCATGGTTTGGAGCACATCTTGAGTCTATGTTCCCGCTGAAGAAGCTCTGGTTGCAGTTGTTATTTCATAGTTAACAAGTGAATATGTATAGTAGGTTAGTATTGATAAAATGGTTGATAAGAGACAATATATTTTCATAGTTGTATTTATTTAGATAATAATATGACCCCAAGAAAGGTGTAGTAATTGTCAAGGAGAAAAGTGTAAAAGCTAGACTACAGTACAGTGACCTGTTACTCTGCTAAGTGTCGAGTTCCCCATTACATTACTTCTTTCTGTCCGTTGGCTCTCTTCCAAACATTATACAAGCTACTCCAATATGTTTTATCAGTTGACCAGTCACTGAATGCATGTTTCACTTATGTGATGGGACCCTTTTAGCAAATACTTGTTCATTGACGCACCAAACGAGGACACTCCACTTGTTCTTGGTTAGAGCGAATTAATATCTATTTCTAGGCCCAAAACACCCTCCTTTTATTTACATAGGCTTTTACTGGGCTTCTGATCAATGTGAAACCGGAACCACCAGAGTTTAAGACACCGACCTAATTAAGGAAAATGGATTCAAGCATCTATTCCGCATTATTGTCTTATTATATATGGAGAAATGTCATCTCAATTTCGTGGGCATGGTGAGAACGGAAATTAAGACCTGGCAACTAGGTGCAGAATGATGTGTGTCGACCATGACGTTGGTCCCCATTTCTGTATGGTTATTAAATAATATATAAGTTTTTGTGAATTGTACTGCTCTTTGATGGAATCTAAAGACACTGAAGAGTGATTATGTTTGAATAAACTAATTTTAGCCTCACTTGTGTTTATTATTTAATTAATATGCAATTTTTACGCGAATTAAGACAAAAAATAAAAATCTCTGATGGAAGTCAGAGAGATGACGGTGCTAGGGAAGGTACACGTCTGGTAGATAAAGGCATTGACAGGGGCTCCTACTGACACCCTGCTTACTTTATACTATTGACATTTTATATCCTGTCTAGACTGCTTCACTATGTCCTCAAGCTCGTCGTAATGCTTTTGTGTTGCGACTCTTAACATACTACAAGAGGGAACAAGACAACAATAAACTGAAGATTGGATTGAACAGGTTGGTATGATGTTGTTATGTTTAATGGCGTACTGTCACAGACATATAGTTGAATATTATGCATTATCAGACTCTCTCTCTCTCTCTCTCTCTCTCTCTCTCTCTCTCTCTCTCTCTCTCTCTCTCTCTCTCTCTCTCTCTCTCTCTATATATATATATATATATATATATATATATATATATATATATATATATACACATACATATATATACACACATATATATATATCATATATATATTTATATATATATATATATATATATATATATATATATATTTATATATATATATATATATATATATCATATATATATATATATATATATATATATATATATATATATATATATATATATATATATATATGTTCTACTTTAATCTTGTAACTTTTTTCATTAAAATGATAGCTGCTATACTACTATCTATATAAAATACACTTATCGTTAATAAGATATTACTGTCCTTTCACCTCCATCCAATCCTCAGCCAAATTAAACATTTATAATGATGATATTATGTGCGCATCCACAACAATCATTCCATAACTTCAACCCACTAATGACTGCATACCTCTATTAAAAAATAGAAACATTAGTATCAGAGGTATGTATATATATATATATATATATATATATATATATATATATATATATATATATATATACTGTATATATATATATATATATATATATATATATATATATATATATATATATATATATATATATATATACAGTATATATATATATATATATATATATATATATATATATATATATATATATATATATATATATGTATATATATGTGTGTGTGTATAATTTCTTGTACTGATATAATGATAACTATACAGAGAGGGGTGTGTGGCAGATATAAACGTCATAAGGCCCTACGTCATGTTGTCAGGTCTTAATTTCCGGTCTCACCATGCCCACGAAATTGAGATGATATTTCTCGATATAAATTAGACAATAATTAAGAATAGATGCTTGAATCCATATTTCCTAATTAGGAAGGTGTTTCAAACTCTGGTGGTTTCGGTTTCACATTAATCAGAAGCCTTCTAGTTCATTAGTTGAATTAAAAAAGGAGGGTGTTATGGACCTTGAAATAGATAGTAGTTCAAATATTTAGAGTTTTTATGATCTTGTCTAAATAATTCTTTAATTTGTTTACGGTGTTAACTATTCACTCTATTCGTTGGAAATCTGTTCCATGTATTTGCTATTTTCTATATCTAAAGAAATTACTACATTGAGAGGCGTAGTATCTTCGATTTCAGTTTGTATCCGGGAGAGAGAGAGAGAGAGAGAGAGAGAGAGAGAGAGAGAGAGAGAGAGAGAGAGAGAGAGAGAGAGAGAGAGAGAGAGAGGTCTTCTAGCTTGTTTAAGAAAGATCTTTTAGTAGGGACAATAGACATTGTTCGCAAGAATAGTATTGGAAATAACACAACAAATATACCACAATTATAAATTAGAATGATTGTAATTATAGAATTAGGAACGTATGAAATTATATTGATTTTACGTTTATACAGTACAAAAGTTTCCCTGCTTCCCTCACCATTACACTCCCTACAGCTCTAATAAGTACACGTCCCTCCTCGTCCTGCGCCCTATCATCTGTTGGCTGAAATATTCACCTTTATTACACATGAAATCCTCGAATCCATTGATATTGGGGGTTATAATGGGGCACCGGAGACGACCTGACATTTGTATTTAACTGTACAGCAGATAAGTTTTTGCATGAACGTCTTACATTTAACCAGAACATTTCTGCATTAGAAAACGATGTTTGTTTATGAAATCCTTTTCTGATATCAGGAGTTTTTACGTTATTTTTAGGTGTTAAAAAGCTAATCGACTACATTTTTTCTCTTGAAAAGGAACTATTATTCCAGATTCAGCTCTTAAATGCATTTGCTCTGAAGATTAACCAGTTTTACAAAATTATGAGGTTATTGTTAGAAGTTCCATACATATTTGCCTTCATGGTACATTACCTTATTAGTAAATGACTGACTTCATGAAGGGAAAGAGGGTACATAAACGATTATAATTATGATACATTCTTGCATTAAAACTCGTTTTACTACTGTGAAGTTGATGCAGATACAAAAGGAAATACAGTATAAGTGAATGAAAATTTTATAAATTGCGTAGGCCTATAGTTACGCCAATGGATGAGTCCTCGCTCTGTTTAAGAATGATTATATTGACTTAATGTTTTTTTTTTTCTTTTTTCTTTTTTTTGAAACACCATTTTTGTTCATGTTACCACGAATTTAGATGTAACTCACGTGAGAATTTATGATTATATGGTGAAGGGGAAGAATATACGAATATAGTCACTCATCTCTTTATTTTATATATGAATTTTTTAAGTAACTCGCTCATATTTACCTGATTGACCAGCAATATCACAAAATTAAGTATCATGTTAACTATTTTAATTCATGATATTTAGATTACCATTATTTCAATGTTTGCTATTGTCTAGTCGTTGACCTTCAGTAATCAACTCATAGATAAATTCCATAGAATACATTTGTTGTAGCCTTTGAAGTGGGAATGGTGATGCTAATTTCTAGAAAATATTTTGATCATCGCAGTTTCAACGGAAGCAATTCATATTTCTTGATGTTTTTATGAGTTGCTTACTTTATTTGGAAGGTTTTAGTATGTCACCAGTGTGGCAATGTTCCTCGTGAATCGCTGAACTAAATTATATCTAAGTGGCCTAAGGAAACAGTAACAAAGTCTTCATCTTATTGTATTGAAGCACCAGTGGAGTCTTGAACTAACTCCCTATTAATATTATAACTTTTCTTGAATACCGAAAAGCAAAGTCGTATTTCGATGTAATAGAGCATCATACTTCTTTAAATATCAAGCTCTTTCATAGATTCCGGGGTAAGTTTATGAAGGATGTTTTATACTCGCCTTCCCAAATTCTGCTTGGGAAATGGAAATGTCATGTTGTTACTATAAATGTCATTCTTATTGCACAATTCGTCCAGAGACCTTTTATTTTACATCTGTTTATGTTTATTTCGTAATTTTCATCGTAGTATTTTTATAAGTTCTATTTTTTTTTATGTCTCAGGCTCTCTTCGCAGAAATGCATACATATATTCACAGACACACACACATGTGCATATATATATATATATATATATATATATATATATATATATATATATATATATATGAACGTATATGTAAATAGATACACAATAGATATACATATATCTATATGTATATATATTGTGTATATATGCACAGAAACACACACACACACATATATATATATGTGTATATATATATATATATATATATATATATATATATATATATATATATATATATATATATATATATGTCTGTGTATCTGTGACGGAAATTAAATTATTTTCCATTACAATTATAGCACTGATCAACATTGATGTTCTTGCGAATATTATATCATATAATGTGATCATCTGAATAATAAAAAAAAAAAAAACAGGTGAGGAATGCATATTAGATGAGAATTCAGGTTTAAATTGAATAGAATTTCCAAAAGCTTTCAATTCTTGTGATATTCTAAGATTGTTTAAAAATAAGAAGAAAAGTTGAAATTTTCAATCCCAGTTCTCACCTCTTGTAAATACCTAATCAAACACTGAAATTATAGGCGGTTCTGTGTGTGACAAAATACAGGTCCTATCATGGTTCTTGTTTAAGAAAGGAGGATTTGAAAGACGTACTGTACAGAATTAAAACTTGGACAAAATACGGGACATTCATGGTTTATTAAGGGCAATGTATATAATCACGGTCCCCCTGATTTTCCGGACTCAAGGATCCTAGTTCTGATTTGGAAATTTAATAAATTGAAATTTGACATATCAAGTGGTGACCTTACAATCTGTAATACACTGCATAAGATTCTCCGTGAAACCGCTTATGTGGATCAGTTTGGTGCAGTCGTATGATGGGAAATGGTCGATAAGGTAGTTGCTGCTGAAGTCACAGAACTAAAAATTTCAGAGTTAATATAGTATTTAAGAGCAATAACATAATGAAAGCAACTCTCATAAAGAATGCCCTTGACTGTAACAAATTATATGTATATCATATCCCATATACTGTAATTCATGTGAAAATTTTATAAATTTCAAACAGGTAAAGCCCTCGCAAAGAGTTTTGAACATCATAAAAAAATGTCAGATATGCTCAAGATAACAATGCAGTGTTTGCCCATGTTATAGATTAAAATCACATTATTGATTGGTCATGTGCTCAGAAAATTGATTCCTTCCAATAACTAATTAGAGAAACACCATAGTCTAATTTTATCAAAGAAAATTTTAAAGATAAATTAGATAAAGAACATGGAATGTAAACAGTCGATGCATTTATGTGCAAAGGTAAGCTATCTGCAAGCTTCATAAATTTCAATTTCTTAAAGCAGGCCTAACTTTAATGACACCTGATTTCTCACAGAATTATGTATCTGTGTGACATTAATCTCTCTGATATACGCTTTCATTCACACGTATATATATAATTGTAAATAACATATGGTCATATGCTTTCCTGTTACTTATGTGTTTTTTATTTATACAATAAATGCATTGATATGTAAAATATGTTCATATATATATATATATATATATATATATATATATATATATATATATATATATATATATATATATATATATATATATATATATATATATATTTATATATATTTATACATAATTATATATATATATATGTGTGTATATATATACACACTCACATATATATATATATGTGTATACACACATAAACACACACACACACCCACACACACACACACACACACACACATATATATATATATATATATATATATATATATATATATATCGTCGGTAAAGGTAGCGACGGCCAGCAATGTACGTACATTTCATAATATGAATAGGGAAAGTAGTTGTTCCTAATATCTGTTTATTCCCAACGTTTCGTGATTTCTTAATCATGTTCTCCTGAACATTTAAATATTCACAATCATACTAAAATATGCAAACTAAATATTGATAGCAAAGATTTGAGTATTATTCGTCAAGTGTCAAATAACCATGACTTACCTCTTCTTGAGTCAATATTGATCAAGCGACTAGTTCCGTCGTTAAATACCCAAGCTTCTTCCATTCAATTATATTTGTCATAGTCTTCTTTGGTTTGTTTTCTTTCTGTTGTTAGGCATTCAGTCTCTCATTACGCTTCTGCGAGGTTGGTTCTACTTATCTGATGTATATATATATATGTATATATATATATATATATATATATATATATATATATATATATATATATATATATGTGTGTGTGTGTGTGTGTGTGTGTGTATATATATATTTTTTAACTGTCTCTTAATTTTATGTATATGTTCTCTTTGTAGCCCTGTAGGTTGTGATTAAGAAAATCACGAAACTTTGAGAATAAACGGATATTAGGAACAACTACTTTCTCTATCCATATGATGAAATGTACACACACACATACATACCACACACACACACACATATATATATATATATATATATATATATATATATATATATATATACATATATATATGTATATATATGTGTATATATATATATATATATATATATATATATATATATATATATAAAATATGTGTGTGTATGTTTACATGGATAGAGATATATGTGCATATATGAGTGAATGTGTCATGTATGTATGTATTTATGTGCAACTATGTATATGTGTGTGTATGCATCATACAATTGGACACAGGAATACCTGTCACCTCATGCTCTGAGGTAATACACCCAGTCACACCTTATTACTGACCAGATAGTACTACATTGGATCCCCCTCTCTAGTTACGGCTCTTTTCGTCTTTACCAACACTTACAATATTCTGGCCTATTGTTTACACATTCTCCTCATTCCTCATTCCTCAATTCTTCTTCTCTCAAGAGGTTGACTATTGCACTGTAATTGTTCAGTGGCTATTTACCTCTTGGTAAGGGTAGAAGAGACTCCTTAGCTATGGTAAGCAGCTCTTCTAGGAGAAGGACACTCCAAATTCAAACCATAGTTTTCTAGTCTTGAGTAGTGCCATAGCCTCCGGACCATGGTCTTCCACTTTCTAGGGTTAAAACTCTCTTGCTCACGGGTACACTCGGGCACATTATTTTATCTTGTTTCTCTTCCTCTTGTTATTTTCAAGTTTTAATAGTTTATATATTAAAGATTTATTTTAAAGTGTTTATTGTTCTTAACTTCTCTTGTAGTTTTCCTCATTTCCTTCCCTCACTGGGCTATTTTCACTTTTGGGGCCCTAGGGTTTATAGCATCCTGCTTTTCCAACTAGGGTTTTAGCTTAACAGGTAATAATAATAATAATAATAATAATAATAATAATAATAATAATAATAATAATAAAAGTGTACTGAGAGATGCATCAGTGGTCGGTGGGGCTACACACAGAAATTCCTCGGTCAGGTATGGTGAAACAAGGTGAACTTCTTAGAGACAGGTGTGCCAGGACCCCTTGTGTCCAACTGTACATGTTTGTAGGTGTTTAGACATGTATATTGTTCTGTATATGCATGGATAATTTTAAAAATATATTTAGGATAGGCGCATATTATTATAAGGAAGGTTTAATAGAAAAAGCACCTGAGATCTGAAGTGCCCCTTTTAAGCATGGAAACTGGCTAATGGGATTTGTGCTTTGTGCCATCCTAAGTACACTTTTTATAGTAGCTTCAATAATTGGTTTATTAAATTCTATTCTTTTAACATTGAAGTTAGTCATTTTTCTGTTCGTAAACTATCTTATTTCGTTTGAAATAGTACACAAGTTTACCCATATTTTGATATTACATTTTTACATACTGCAGATGTACAAAAAAAAACTTCATTTACTTCTTTCTGAATAGTTAATGGAATAAAATTGCATTGAAAACAATGAAATGTACTGTTATCATGATATATATAATGTTTGAAATGTACTATTATCATTATATGTGTATATACACACACATATATGATATATATATATATATATATATATATATATATATATATATATATATATATGTATATATATATATATATATATATATATATATATATATATATATATATATATATATATATATATATATATATATACAGTATATGTAATGTTAGCCTGTTGCGTAATTAAAAATTCTCGATATGATACAACCCTGGAGCAATACTGGAACCATTATTCTTTCCAGAATACAACACCTAAGATCACCTTACTAGAATTCCAGGTGTCGGTGAAACCATTGGCCAAATCCCCCCCCCCCCCCCTCCCCCGCGCGGTCAGGTTAGAACCCATAGACCTAAATAGAATAGTTTAGTGATGGCTACATAATTAATTATCCATTTCAGTAATTTCCTAAAGCTGACATCGAAAGTTGTTGTCTCCGACGTTATTTCAGTTTTAATTGTATTCAGTTTGGACCTCTTCACATTTAAAACAACTGATTTCTGATAGAACGGAAGATCAGAGTTGTTCGAAAAACACTTGAATATAGAAAAACAACACTCTTAACAGCAAAATATATTGTTAACGATTTAAAAGAAAATCCTATAAATGCAGAAAAATGCAAAATATCCAATAAAAGCATTATTAAAGATCATTAGAACTTTCACTAAATCGGACTTCAAGAATTATTGCAGTAACTAGACAAGTGTCGGTGTAAGATTCAATTCTCCTTTTATCTTTTTATCATTATATCACCTTATTTTCGAAATGCTGCTGCAAAATATTTATGTTTAAGAATGTTATAAAGATATGAGCGCATTTGCAAGCAAAAATATAAAGTCGAATGATGAATAAGTAATGAAAATATACATCCAAGTATACATACACACACACACATATATGTATATATATATATATATATATATATATATATATATATATATACATGTATATATATATATATATATATATATATATATATATATATATATATATATATATCAACAGCAACAATAAATGACGCCGTTTCTATTCCACTGCTGGGCAAAGGCATCAGATATATCCTTATTCATGTCTGGGATTTGGTCATTTTCATCACCACTCTGGCCACTTCGGATTTGTGATGGTGGGAGACTTTTGCCAGATCGCTCTGAGCAAACCAACCTTGTTTGGGTGGCCCGGACAAATACAGCTTTTTTTTTTTTAATCATGGCGATACACAAACCCTTTCAATTCGTTAAGGTATCCCCACTTAGAAAGGGGTATATCGGATTGTTGATGAAAATGCCCCCCCAAAAAAGGGGGGGGGGGGGGAAGGAGATATGACTGATTGCAATAATTACAAAGGCATCACACTTACGTCAGTGGTCATGAAAATATATGCAGTAGTATGCTCATCCTAAAGAGACTAGAGAGAAAGATTGATGGAAAGTTGAGAGATGAACAAGCAGGATTTAGAAAAGTTAGAAGTTGTAGTGACCAAATTTTCATTTTAAAACATGTACAGCAATGTGTAGAATATAGAAATCCACTATTAGTGGTATTTGTGGATTATGAAAAAACCTTTGATAGTGTGCACCAGCCAATTTTGCGGAGAGTCCTGCGATATTATGGAGTTCCTCTTAAATATGGAAATTTGATTAAGTCTATATATGAGCATAGCAAATGCAAAGTTAATGTTAATGTAGTCTTATCAAGTGAGTTTCCAGTGAACAGCGGAGTACTCCAAGGGAATGTGGTGTTGTCACCTGACGATGTTTATCCTACTCATGGATTTTGTAATGCATAGAACGGTTGGGGATGGCGGAGAAGGATTGGACTGGATTGGTAACAGGAAATTAGTAGACCTTGAGTATGCTGATGACACTGTCATTAGCAGAACACTACGGGACTTGCAAAGCTTAATTACCAGAATGAGTTTGGCCTCAAGATAAATAGAAGAAAGACAGAGATGAGGAGAACGAAACATGCAATGGAAGATGAGATATCATTGGAAGGAGAAAGGATTAATGAGGTTGAATCATTTGAATATTTAGGAACTATGATCGCTAATACAGGGTCTTTAGAATTTGAGTCTAATGAAAGATTGAAAAAAAGCTGATCAGACAATGGCTAGGTTAGGGAAAATTTGGAAATCAAATCGCCTGAAATTACATATAAAAATCAGGTTGTATATCAGTTTAGTGAGATCTGTGTTACTGTATGTACATGAGTCGTGCCATGACAATGAGAAAATATCTAACAGACTTCGTAGATTTGAGAACAAAGCCATCAGAAGAATATTGGGAGTTAAATGGCAGAACAGAATTAGAAATGAAACTATAAGAGAGATTAATCAAGTGCCATATGTGGATGAGATCATGGTGAGGGGTAGATGGAAATGGTTTGAACATGCTCTTCGCACTCCCCAAGAGAGATTAGTTCACCAAACTTTCAACTGTGCTCCACAAGGCACTAGAAGAGTTGGAAGACCCAAGCCTACATGGCAGAGGACTATGAAGCGTGAAGTGGGAGACGATGAATGGAGAAGTATTGAATTAAAAGCTCAAGATAGAGAAGACTGGAGAAATCTATCTGAGGCCCTTTGCGTCAATAGGCGTAGGAGGAAATAATGGTATATAATATATATATATATATATATATATATATATATATATATATATGTGTGTGTGTGTGTGTGTTTGTGTGTATATATGTATATATATATATATATATATATATATATATATATATATATATATATATATATATATATATATATATTTAGTGATTACATATATTAACGTAATACATTAAACTTTTCGTTATGATTACTTTTATATCATAATTGATTTATCTTTGTTTATGGACGCTACTTAATTATACCTTTTAAAGGAAGTATTACTTTCATAAATACAGTATAGAAGTCTTTATTTACATACCTTTAGCTTTTCTTAACGGGATCTGTTTGTTCTTCACATACCACGTTTTTTAGGCATTTTTGTTTTCATAGACTAGATGGAAGAAATGCAATATATTTCTCCGATTTATGTTCAGTAATATTACTTAAAGTTTTTCAGCAAATTAAATGATTTTAAGCGATACTTGTTCGCATTTAAACTTAAGCCTATCAGTTTAGGTAGAAACGAAATAAAGAATAGCGAATTTGAATGGAAAAAATCAATCTTATAACAACACAATCTATTTGCATCCATTTTAAAGACATTTTTCCTGAATACAATTTGCAAGTGACAGTCAGAACCGTTCCTGAATACATCGGATTCCTCGTAAATTGTGCGTCGCCTCTTTGTATTGCAAGAATACATTCGGCATCATCCAAGGAGGTGTCTGATATAAAATAGAAAAAGGAAAAGTTTTCTGGACGCTTAAGTCCATCTAAATCACCCGTTTGAGAATAAGGCGCTGGTTGGCAAACGTATTCAGATTTCTTTGAGGAGAGAGAGAGAGAGAGAGAGAGAGAGAGAGAGAGAGAGAGAGAGAGAGAGAGAGAGAGAGAGAGGGGGGGGGGGTGGTGGTTCTATACAGAATGTGTATTATGAACTGCTTCAAAGGAGTGTACTTCTCTGTACCATATAGTCATATTAACGTACATACTTTTTGGCATGTGTTAATGCTTGTACTGATGCGTCTGGAGGAGCGTGTCCAAGTGTCATCAAAAAGTTCTACTTATGTGTGTGGCTTCCCATTTTGATTTATTGGTATGACAGAATATACATTACTATTGTGAAAGGCTGTATGAAACTTATGAATAGAAAACACTCATTCAGAAATTCGCATTTTTTTTTAAAAAACATTATTGCTGGGAAAGGTGCCTGGGATTACGTTTACTTTGCCTTATCAATTTTTTTTCGGCATATGACAAATTAGAGAAAATAAATAGGTGTTACTACAGCATTTCAAGCAGTGGGAGAGTCAGAATCTGCATGTATGTTATCAAATAAATTTTTGCACATCGCTGATACGTGGAAAAACTGAAAAAAAAAAATATTAAATATCAAGTAGGAAGAAACGATGTAGACTTGGTGGCTCTATTTCCAATGAGTTTAAGCTGTAATGTTAGTTATCTGAATTATCTCGTCGTTGTTGTTGCTGTTGTTGTATTGAAGAGTAGTTGGAGATAACATCGGTAATATTGAAACGATATCTTGAGATAGAAATTTGCTTAGCTTTGATGCAAAAATAGGGCAGCAGACCAAAAAAATGCTATAATCCGATAAAATCAATCATCATGAAACTTAGGTGTTTCCAGGGTAACAGTTTAAGCAGTAGTAAAATTGTCAAGTTGGAACACCATAGTGAGTATCGTAGAAGGTATTTTGTTTATAGAAGCATTTACTGTAAAGAAGTTATTGTTACTGTGAGGTGGTCGCTGTGAGTAGAAAAATAGGAAATCCGTTGGATTTTATGGATTATGTTGGTGAAATAATGTATATTACAAGGGAAGAATTTGATATAGATGCTGATTTTAAATTGTATTGCACTTATAAGGAAGTTTTCTTTGAATTTTGAAAATAGACTATACTAAGGCAATTCACTTTTCACTTTTAATAAGGTTGGCCGATTGCTTAACTTGTAGGAAATCTGGTAAATGATTACAAGTTCATGACAGAAAGTACATATTTGGAATTATATTTATAGTAAATGAATTCATTGAGAGGCAAAATGATATTTATTAGTAAAGGTAAAGAAAGCAAAAGGATTTTCACCCTGATTTAGATTTGAGAACAACAATAACGGAAAACCTATTTGCTTAAGTGGGAGCTTTTAATGACTTCGAGGCGACATATTGAACATGATAGATCTAATATGTTGTTCTAAACTTTGCCATTGGGAGGGAGAATATACTGTAAGGTAGGTAATTTAGAGGCACCGAAAATTTGGTGGGTGTCCCATCCACAAAGGAAACGTTTAATGAAAAATATAGAGTTGTTAAAGATTAAATTTTTTTTTTTTACGTAGATATTGAAGAAAGTTTAAGCTTGTATGTGATTTATTCTGCCGTTCTTTTTGCTTAAAAGGATTCAACCCTTTTCATATAAAAAGTGTAAACAGTTTTTGATATCCGACTATGATATTAGTATGGAAACTCCGCGTGTTATTTGCTGAATGTACACTACGGGGTCCCTCTCCAGGAATGTTCTTTCTTTCGTCTCAAACGTCAGAGAGGTCTCAGTATCTTTATACTTGAAAAGTATTGATGTTATGTCCCCTAGTTCTTTTAAGGGACTAATCTCTAAGAAATTTTTACCCCTTTTTTTAATATAGAATCCCCTCAAGAATTATATAGCACACTAACATACTGACACTAGTCTCTCTCTCTCTCTCTCTCTCTCTCTCTCTCTCTCTCTCTCTCTCTCTCTCTCTCTCTCTCTCTCTCTCTGTCAAAGATATGGCAGTAAATTTAGTCTTCTGGAAGTGTTTTTAACGTTATAGATTCTGTCTGAGGAAAGATCTGGCACTAATTTTAGTCATCTGGAAGCGATTTAAACGCTATAGAGGCTGTCTGAGCTAAGATCTGGCAGTAATTTTAGTAAATTCCTCATTCGCTGTATTTTAAGTGTTAAAGTGAATTATTATTCATGATGCTTGTCGTGTCACCTTATGTTCGTTGGACATCAAAATAGAAAAGAAATCACAAGCACACACAAAATCCCAATTTCCGCCAAATTACATAATGCAATTTTAGCTTGGTAACTAGGCCGGACATTACCTTTCTTACTTTTATGCACATTATATAAGGATGGGAAATTTAATGAATGTTGAAAATTGATCTTTGAACCATGGGCGTAATGATTCTGCGCTATCATACAGCGCCGCTCGCCATTTTGCGCTCGAGTCACGATTCTATTTTTTTTTTTCTCTGGAACAGCAATTACCAAATCGTTTACATTTGTGAAATAGACCTATATTAGTCAGTGAAAGTTTCTTTGGATTAGTAATTTAAAAGGGTTCGGGAGATATTCGATTCCCTCTTAATTTTGTATAGAGAATGTCTTTTTATTTACCCTTAATATTTGTATAGCATTCAATATTTCTTCGTTTTTTTATGGGAATTTTGAAATAAACTTTGATATCGTTGGAAAGATATGGTACTATGTCAATATTCTTTTATTTATTGTTATTACGAGAATGTATTGTAACTGTGTTCTAGTCTCACACATTGTGTGTTTGCCTCAGATGATGATAATTTGCATCACATGCCATGGAGTCATTTCTTTTCTTGCCCCCAAGTGAAGTTCAAAGGAAACAATCCCTTGTTCAAAAGTTCTTATTGATGTTTCTTGTATTTTGATGGATTTGGGAAGGTGTCCTTTGTGAAAAGGATATGATAAGCGATGTGTTATTAGTATTACCTTTTATATAATTGTAATGCTTTGAAGTGATACGCACTTCCGGAAGACCTTAGTTCATGGAATGATCGCTTAATGAGCCTAACTTATTTCTATATTAATTTCATCCCTATAAAATCAAAGTGATTAATTCTCAGCTGTTATTGGTTTCCTGACGAATTGAATTTATATGAGGTGGTGTATAAGAATTGAATAGATCTAATTTTTTTTTCTTTACATGGGTACTTATAGTATATTCATGAAAGTCTAAACTTATAACAAAAAATACCTATTCAAAATGTTCGTTGAGATTTTAGCTGTAAAGTAATTCACAATTAGTCAAATATTCATAACGATTGTATTATTAATTTTATTAATGGCTACGATGAAATCTTATTCTAAGGTAGAAGTTATCGTCATTCGAATGCAAATAATTTTGTTAGTTAGGTGGACATCTGTAAAAACCATAAAGAAATTATTAAGAAGCTTTTAGCCTAGATTCAAGTCCCATGACAGGGCAGAAAGAACAGTGATGTAAGGAATATTGGGAGATAGGGATAATTAGGAGTACATGCATTAGTGATATTATTATTATGGATTTTAATATCATAAATTCTCTCGTTTGGCTCCATCTTCGAAACCAGTGGGAAAGAAAGATATATTTCCACCCGAGTTTATTATGTGTGTGTTTGTGTAGATATCAAGAGACTATCAAAAGACTTTATGAATGGCTCATGATGGCTCCTGTCAACTATATTCATCAGATTACTTTCCCAAGCAGAAAGCATTGGGCGAAAAGCTGACGGTTAGCTTATGGGAAGAGGAAGTTTGATCTGGCAACACTGTTTCAAAGCGAATGAATTACGGGCAAATCAGAGTGCCAGCCTAGCATATGCCCTTCGTGTGGAAGGGCTTTAAAACTACGTAAAGATAATGAGAAATATTTTAGGAGTTAGACAGGGCGACCACATCTCTGCTAAATTTTTAAGATTTTAGAATGGTAATATATAGGAATTAACATTAGTGGGGGATACCTTAACAACTTACGATCTGCAGATGACACAGTTCTATAGATTTGAAATGAGAAATAGAAAATGTAGGACAGATCGTGAATATAAGTAAAACTAAGATAATTAACAATGAAAAGGCAGAGACAACACACAACAGTTACTGACAAACCTCTAGATATTGTTAATGAATATACATTGCGTACATAGGACAGAGAGTAAGTGTTTTCCCAGGGCATGAGACAGATATTAAAAAAAAAATAAGCATAAGCTTGGGATGGAGAGCTTTTGGTAAACAAAATGAGATTATCAAAAATAAAATGCCACTTTCTCTAAAATGAAATTTATTTAATCAGTTAGTCTTACCAAAACCTTGGAGCTTTACTAAAGCCTTGGAATATAATCTAGTTATAACTCAAAGATATATGGAAAGAATAATGCTGGTAATAACATTAAGGGATAAAATGATGATAATATGGATACAAGAGAACTTGAAGTAAAGGATATTCTATCATTATAATAGAAGAAAAAGGAATATGGGTAGGACATGTAATGAGAATGACAGATAATAGATGGACAATAAGAATAACAGAATGGGTCCCTAGAGATTGCAAACAAAGAAGGGAAGGAAAAGAAGACGACGGATTAACGAGCTGAGAAAGACCATATGTCGGCCAGCAGTAAATGGGTAGTGACATATGATGGGGCAAAGAAAAAAGTAGAGAAGATAGTAACTTCTCCCCAAAAAGAATTTCTGAGAATATATATATATATATATATATATATATATATATATATATATATATATATATATGTATATATATATACAGTATATATATATATATAGATATATATATATATATATATATATATATATATATATATATATATATATATATATATAATGTGTGTGTAGAAATCACGAAAGCTGACACGTGATGAATATAAAATGTATTATAGCCATAATACATCATATATATATATATATATATATATATATAATTATATATATATATATATATATATATATATATATATATATATATATATATGTATATATACTTATATATATATATATATATATATATATATATATATATATATATATATATATATATATGTATGTATATATGTATATATATATGTGTGTGTGTGTAGGAAAGAGAGATAAATATAAGTAATATGTGTGTGTTTTGTGTGTTAGTCCACAACCATTCCTGTACCGTCTATGCTCTCATTTCCGTCAAAGATTAAGTGGCGATATTAATGGAAGATCACCAGAAACCGTCATTCGTCACTAGCTTACTCATCATTATGTTCGTATAGCTTTATTTGGCTGATGGCGTGGGCATTGCTGTATACCAGGTCTTGATTTGGTTCGTATGTGAAATTTCCTGCAGACGGCGAATTCAGATGATGTCATCTTTTCTTACTCAGAGGGCGGGATTGCGCTGTTCTGTCATGGTTATGGTATTTACATCAAATTTCCAGAAAAGGCGTTCTTAATGGGTTCTGATAACAATGGTTAATTTATGTGTGTGACCTGCACCCCTTTGCATCTATCTCTCTCTCTCTCTCTCTCTCTCTCTCTCTCTCTCTCTCTCTCTCTCTCTCTCTCTCTCTCTCTCTCTCTCCTTTCCAATTCATAGTAATACACCAGGCACCACTAGGCATACAAAACAATTGTTCTTCACTTAAGTGGTTAACTACTGTAATTGTTCAGTCCCTACTGGTAGAAGAGATTTGTTTAGCTGTGGTAATCTGCCTTCTAGGACACTCCAAGATCAAACCAATGTTCTCTTGCCTTGGGTAGTGCCATAGTCTCTGTACATTGGTTTTCCACTGTCTTGGGTTAGATTTTTGATGTTTTATCAAGAGGTTTGCTTTTTCCGTATTTGTTCCTTTATCTTCCTCTATCGTATTCATTTTAACTAATATCGCTCCTTCAGTTGAAGAATGATGTGGTTATCTTGGAGGGTGTTAAGCCTTGCATAGAGTGTTGTTTAACAATTTCATCCGACATTTTGTCTCTAAGCTATGGGTTATATTTTTGTATTCTCTGTATATGGTCGTGTACATATTGTATTTATTGTCATTAGAGTTGAGATTTTTGTTTGCGTGTATGACGGGACCTTTTTAAATGTTTTTTATTTCTTATTCTGAAGAGATGTTGAGCAAAATCCAGGACCAGTGCTCCTAGACCTCAATGTCATCCAGTGTATTGCAAATATTCATGGACTACATAGAAATATTAGACCTCGCAGATGCCTTCAGACAGTATGATATTCCATTATGTTCAGAAACTTTTTCTTAAATTTGACTCGTGTGAGTTGCTTATTTCATGTTTAAAGAAAACAATAAATTTAAATCGGGATACCATTCCTAGGAAAGGCTGTGTATATTAGGAGTACCCTGCTTCCCATCAGTGCTACTGTGACTGTGAATATCTTTACATTCAGATCATCAAAGTCTGTGGCAGGTATAGCCATTTTTTTTTTTTTTTGTCTTGAATGATTTCATCTTTAATTATCCTCTTACCACTTTGTCTAAGATACGAGAAGATAATAGAAAGGCCTCTTTTGTTCTTGTTGGTGTTGTTTGTGTTCACCGTAGGGTGTAGTTAAATTCTGTTTCTGCTACTAAATTCCATGGCTTCAGAGCTTTTGATTTTGCCCCTGAATCAGGCTGTGGGCAAATTATAAGGGAGACTACTCACAAGTAACTGCATGGGCCTAGTATACACTGATTCCTATGATATATATATATATATATATATATATATATATATATATATATATATATGTATATATACTGTATATATATATATATATATATATATATATATATATGTATATATACAGTATATATATATACATATATATATATATATATATATATATATATATATATGTATATATATATATATATATGTATATATATATACTGTATATATATATATATATATATATATATATATGTATATATATATATATATATATATATATATATATACAGTATATATATATGTACGTATATATATATATATATATATATATATATATATATATATATATATATATATATATATATATATATATATATATGTATGTGTATACTCAACCATACTGGAATGTCATGTTGAAGAATCTTTTGCATTCGAATTGGACAAGATAGTGCAAAGTTTTCAGGCATCCTGACATCTAAAGTCAATGATCTTTTAAATGAAAATCAGGTCAACATAATTGATGAGTGTTTCCCGTCTCGTGTCTTAGAATACTGAGATGGATTAACCCTGGTTCATTGATGATTGTTGATGTGTATTTTTAGAATCAGTAGGGTTACCATCATGGAAAAGTCTTTGAAGAGATTTTATTTGGAGTAAATATACTAAGCTTAGAGATATTTTCTTGTGAGTTTATGCTTCAACTCGTAAGGCATACAATTTGACAGGTAAAAGAACCCCCTTTTTGTACAACTCAGGAATATATGCAATAGTTTTGTATAGGATTAACAGCTCTTTTGCTCAAACAAGATGGTTTTGTCGTTCACTATCCTAAGAAAAAGGCAACTCTTTTAGCTGATGGGTTTTGACAGGAATCAGGATAGTGAAGAATTCGATCTTCCCCATTCCTGTTTTTCTGAAACTAAACTATTAAGTTTAGTTTTTCGGTCCCGCAAAATTAAAACACTTTTACTGGATCTTGTAGAGCCCAAGTTGTCTGTTACTTGTTGCAATTTAACAAGAAGAGGTTCTTTTTGCACTTGATAGAGAAATGGATATGTTACTCCATTAGGTAAATATATTTGTGGTAGATCTAGCTCCCATAGTATTTAAAGTTTTTAAATACATTTTGGCAAAACTTTAGATATGTTTGTTGAATGTAATAATTTGTTCCCTAGTTTGCAGTTTGGCGCAAAAGCCCCGGGGCATGTGATCTTCTTACAATATCTAATGCTGTGCACTACAGAATTCGTCCAATACTGTACAGAATTCTCATTATTGTGCTACCATTAACCGTGATAAATTGAATTTTTAAGTAAGAGATTGCATAGAGTAGTTGTCGATGGACACGATACGGCCAATAGGCTATAGGAATGCGAAATCTGGAATTCCTGAGGGCAGTGTTTTTTTTTAGTAGATACGCGTGATATGTGGTTTGGCATAGAAGACAAGGTCGTAACATATGCATCAGTTTCATCTCCTGAATGTAGACCTAAGGTTTCTGTATCATTTAATAGAGACCTAGTGAAAATTAGTGCATTGTGCCAATTATGGGGAGTGAAGTTGAACCCTATCAAAACGTAAAGTATGATTGTAAGTAGGTCAAGGACAGATTTTTGCATTTACAATGTCTCTTTAACTACATACCGTACAACTTATTTCAAATTCCAGGTGTGATTCTTGACTACAACTTTACTTTAGAGAAACACTCTCAGTATATTTCTTCTTCAATTGCACAAAAGGTTTTCGGTAATCAATCTACGCTGGGAAAATTTTATGATTATGTTATCTTGTCTTGTGTCGAGTACTGTTCTGCTTTCTGGCTTTCAGCATATGAATCTTATCGTGATGTTGAACAAAAACTTTCGTTCTGGTGAATTCCTTATTCTTGATCTGAATATTAATCTTTTGCACAATTTTTCTGTAATATCTTTTTGAATGTTGCATAAGATTTTTCACAATTCTGGCCATCATTTGCAATCAGATCTTCCAGGCTGTACCATCCTGAACGTAGTACTAGGTGTGCAGTTAATTCTAACAATATTGCCTTTTCCATCATAAGGTTCAATATTACATAATATTCTATAAGTTTTTTCCAGTCATGACAAGATTGTGGAATGAGCTTCCTAATCTGGCGGGTGAATTGGTGTCACTTCTGGAATTCAAACGTGTTGCAAAATCTTGCTTTTCTATTGAACGTTTAGACATTGTGGAATGATCTTCCTAATCGGGCTGGTGAATTGGTGATACTTCGAAGTTCGACCTTGTTACAAAATAATTATTTTCTGTTGAACATATTGACATGAGTCTCTTTTCATAAGTTATATATGAGAGATCTATTTTAACGTTCTTACTGATCTTAAAATTATTTATATATTTTTTTTATTACTTCTTATATATAGTTAATTCATTATTTCTTTTCCAACTAGCGTTGTAGCTTGGCTAATAATGATAATAATTATTATTATGATAATAGTGATTATTATTATTATTATTATTATTATTATTATTATTATTATTATTATTATTATTATTATTATATTATTCTCTGAAGCCGTAAAAGAAATTCAAGAAATTCCTTCATTTCCTTTTCCTTATGTTTTTGAGTATTTTGTTATGGTTATGATCAGTATATAATATTTAAGGCATACACGTGCGCCCTCATACGTGCAAATAGATATTACTCGGTATCATTAATTGCTGTTGAACATACTGTATTTTCATATTATGACTTAAGATCTACCACTTTTCGCATTCAGATAATAGTTGCTGATAGCTATGCCGTTAGTCTCATACCAGTTTGTTCATCGCCGGTCAAAATTCTATTTAGTTTAAGCAATGTTTTTGTCTTTTCTCTTTAAATTTTACCTTGTGTTCATTAACAACACATATTTTGCTTTCATTTCAGGTGAGTGTTGCTTATAGGATGTGGTGTTCAAGGTTGTAGAAGACGGCCAATTGATTACACTAAAAAGTAAGTTATCTTGATATTATCTTTTTGTATTCATACCCACCATTATACCATCGTAAGTGACAATTCCCACCTTGTATTTTTTTTCCTTTGATCCTTTATTTTCAATTAAACTATATAAGGATAAAATACACGCAATATGATTTTTTGGGAAACTATTAAATGATATAACTGGAAAAATAGAAGCGACTGGTTTGGAAAAATATCACTGGTTATAATCTTTCTCTTCCCTTTCCCTTGTAGATTTATACTGTACGCATCTACGGCAGACATGTGTCTCTACATTAAGGTTATTAAAGAACTTTTAAACATTTACTACGTAAACTGCACTGTATAGTCTACATACACTCAAAATGCAAACTTTTGAATAATAATTGATGAAATACAATACAATATGTACAGGTACTGAAGGTATCAAAAAGTAATTCATATTGGCAATACTATAGATTTGTACAAAAAAGTGCATTCTCCATCATAATTAAGCATGGCCTTATCCCTCACCCTGGACACAATCTACGCTGCCAGAGCAGCACGAATCTTAACAGAATTCGCCTCAATGTACCTCACGATACTCTTGTCTCCCCCCCCCCCCCCCCCAAGGCTTCCAAATGGCTGTATATTTCATCTCTTCCTTGCACTAATCAAGGACTTTAACCTTTTCCTCAAGGGTCATGACCTTTCTATGCCGTTTAGCAAACCCATCGGAAGTCGGAAGTCCAAGAAGCTAGCTTGTAGGCCATGATCTTGAAATAAAGGCAGGCAAAAGTCCGGTGAAATACGTTGGGATGAAGTGGAAGATATACATTCTAGGACACACAAGCAATAGAGTAAAGCCGAGTCAGCAAGAAATGGGATGTTGTGCTTAGCAGAGAGGGAAGTGGCGGGAAACAAGCAGGGTACGAAGGAGTGCACTCGGTTTGAAATCATTGTGCCACGAGAGTACTTATAGCGAACGCGCGAATATGTGATTTTTTATTTGATAAGTTATACGGTTCTCTTTGTTGTGAACAAGCGAAATCGCGAAGAATGATCCCACGAAACAACAACTCTTTGTAATCTATTACTCAAATATTCAATAATAATATTAAGAAAAGAATCACCTGCTCCCAAGTGTTTGATTTTGAAAACAAGGTCCTCGTGACTAACACGATCAAAGGCAGCAATAAATCAAGGCCAATCATACGAACTTCCTGATCATAATCTAGGCATTAGCACAAGTTAGGACTTACTTTTTTTTCAGGACAGGGGAAGAATAATGATGTTCAAAACCCATAGTTTTAGTAAGATTTGAGATTATTAGTTGTATTGCCATTTAAAGTTGTAACTGGAAAAAGTTTCATGTGAAGATTCCATGTTATTAATAACTAAATGAATATTTGCTCTGCGTGTTCATTTATGAACCTTTTGGGGAAAAAATTTCCAGATAACTGGAAGTGTTCAAAATTGAGGCTTCGAAAAGATTCCAATCATTAGAATCACTCCTGGTTTGTATATGTGAATATGGCTGATTATTTCCTTCTTTTAAATAATTGGAAAGAAGAGCGAAACATTATCATTCGCAATATGAACATTTTACAATTTTCTATTTGATTTAGATACATGGGCTAAAATAGTATTTAATTGTAATGTAATAAAGACTAAGAGCAATATATACTTTCATATTTATGTGAATTATATTAGGATTATCCTTCAGTATACAGAAACATAAACAGGTATATTTATAAATGTAAAAATACGAGGGAGCACATATAAAAAAAGACCGTTTTGTTAGAAATGTTTTACTGGAATCACGAAGCCTTTGAATCAGGCATACATGAACGGGTGAAAGGATACTTCCCTATCCCCTATATTACAGACTTTGCTCTTAAGAAAATGAAAGATCCCGGATACATAAAGAACAGAGAGATGCGAAGTTTCTGAAAAAGAAAAAGTTATTTCTTTCACCGTTTCTGAAAAGATTTCTAGTTATGTTTTATGTTAGCGTTAGGTCTGAATGATGGTGTTCATTAGAATATCCGGATAATAATTTTTAAGAAAGGTTAAATAGATTAAAAAACACGTGTATTTAATTTATTTCTCTAATTGCATTGCTTTATTCGGCTTTTAAACTTTCCATGAAAAACCAACGAGAATCATGCTTACTTTATAATCGATGATATATAAATAAATATATATATATATATATATATATATATATATATATATATATATATATATATATATATATATATATATATATATATGAATAAAGAGAGAGAGAGAGAGAGAGAGAGAGAGAGAGAGAGAGAGAGAGAGAGAGAGAGGTACGGATATGCAAGTACGAAAAAAATTTTTTGTCATCCTTTGCCTGTCCAAATCTTGTCCTCCTCCAACAGACTGGGAAAGGAAAGTTTCTTGTCCAGTAGCCTTTCCTGTCTCACATTCATCTTTCATAATCATACGTATGCTCAATAATTTCATAGGTTTATTATGTGTGGTTTTGCTTACATGTATGTTTATATATATTTTAGTTGGGAAAGATAAGCTGTAAATATACTGTATAAGTGTTAGTTGATTGTGACAGCAATAATATATATATATATATATATATATATATATATATATATATATATATATATATATATATATATATATATATGAATATATATAAAATTTGTGTGAGTGTGTGTGTATGTATGAATATGTTTTATGTATGTATATGTATATATATATATATATATATATATATATATATATATATATATATATATATATATATATATATATATATATATATATGCATATAAATCATCATCATCTTCAGCTGTAGCTAGTCCACATCAGGACAAAGGCCTCAGACATGACCTTTCACTCGCGTCTGTTTGTGGTATCTCTATGCCAGTCTGTACCGGCAAATTTTCTCGGCTCGTCAATCCATCATCTTCTCATCCTTCCTCTGATTCGTTTGCAATCTCCATAGACTAATTCTGTTATCCTTTATGTGTCATTCTCATTGTATGTCCTGCCCATGTCCATTTCTTTTTCTTAAATATTCTTAGAATATCCTTAACTTTAGTTTTCTCTCGTATCCGTGTTGCTGATTTCCTGTCTCTTAGTGTTGTTCCCATCATTTTTTTTTTTTTTTAATAGTGCTCCAAGTTTTTGATAAATATGTTAATACTGGTAGGAACATCTGATTAAATACTTTTTTTAGAGAAAGTGGCATTTGGTTTTGTATAATATGATTTTCCTTACCTAAAGCTCCATATCCCATGTTTATTCTTCTTTTAATTGCGGATCCATATTCTGGGGAAACATTGTCTGTCTTATGTACCTGTATTCATTAACAATCTATAGAGTCTAGAGGGTTCTCCATAACAATTATTTGTTGTCTCTGCATTTTAATTAAACATTATCTTAGCTTTGCTCATATTCATTTTTAGTACTACATTTCTTTTTTCTATTTTGAAATCTTCTATTATCTTTCGAAATTTTGCAATTCCTCCCACGAGTCACTAAATCGAACTATGTCATCTGCCAAGCTTAAGTTGTTAAGGTATTCCCCATGTTTGTTAATTCCTACATTTTCTCAATCTGGAAATGATTTAAGAGAGAGGGGGGTCGCTCTCTCTAGTTCCTTTCTCAATCGGAATTTTTTTCGTTATCTCTATATAGTTTTAGGATTGCTCTATTTCTGTAGAGATATCTTCAAGTGTTCTAACATAGAATTCATCCATTCCTCGTCTTTGAAGTGCTTTCATTACTCCTGAAGTTTTGAAAATAATCAAAAGATTTCCCATAGCCTATAAATGCCATACATAGTGGTGTGTCATGTTTTGTTGATTTTTCTATTAGCTGGTTAATTACATGAACATGGACTGTTGTAGAATACCTGCTTCCAAAACCTTTCTGCTGTTGATTAAATTCTTGCTGTCTTTTTATTTGGACTAATATGATCTTTGTAAATAATGTATATGTAAATGAGGGTATACTTATTGGGTGGCAATTGTTCAGGCCTTTTTTGTCTCCGTTTTTGTGAATCGGTATAATGATAAAGTTTTTCCAAGCTGTAGGTGGTGGAATTGCTCGGCACCTCTCCCCTGAGGACTCGCATTAAGGGCCTGTAGAAAGGGGGTCACTTTTTTATGCACTATTGAAAGGGGGACACTAAATATAATGCCCCATTTATTGCCGTATACCTTCTAACATGCACGCCCTTAGTCCTCAAACTTCAATAGTTCATTAAGAGGGGGATTGAAGAACCAATCTCCAGATTAACCGTGGAGATACCGATGGGGAAGGCGGGGGGGGGGGGGTCGGTTCACTTGTAGAGTTTTCAGTTATTTGAGTGGGGTAGGAATACGCACTGGAGCATTAGTTTGTTCTTGTTATATTATTCCTAGATGAACAATCACTTTCACAAGTAATAAGTAAAGTTGCAGTGATGAATGAATTATTAACCTAGTTCCTTTAAATACAAACAAGTTATAACTAATAGAAATAAATTTAGTCTTCTCTTCTCGAACATTGCACTGTTTCTCTTTTAGCAAAACAAGTTTTAAAAATTAGTACTTTTGGTCCCTTCTCCGTGATTTAACAATTTCTCTTTTAACACAATTGAGATTTAAAATGGTATAGTAGTTTGGTTCTTTCTTTACGGATGTTAAACTGATTCCCTTTTAACACAAGTTTATAAATTGTTATAAACTGTTGAACTGGTTCTCTTTAAACACACTAGCCGTTTAAAAATGTTATAGCAGTTGGTTCTTTGTTCATGGGTGTTAAACTATTTCTTTTCTTTGGCGTTGTTACCCTAGTTCTGCCTTCAGATACACAAATAAAGTCCAGTCTTCAGGTGGGAAGGGAGGCGGGCATCTTCTGTCCCAGCTTCTGCAGGGGGAAGTTGTGAGGCTCGCCTATGGATGCATTCATTGGCCACGGTGAACGAAATGGCGTCCTGTTTGGAATGACAAGACACAATTGGGTCGAAGATGCCAAGAGAGCGTGGTATTGAGTTTAAAACTATGGGTCAGGAAATTTAGCCAGGGGAAATGCAGCTGTCGAAGGAATGATAATCCGGCCATAAAGGGAAAAACGTTGAGGAAGATGGATTTAGTCTTTCCCTTGAGGGGACTGGATGGGTTATTACTAATTTCGGATAGGTCAAGGGTTAGGTAAATTTACAGAAGATAAAATGTGTCAATGGGTTCTGGTCCTCAAAAGGATAGGGATTTAGAGCAAGCACCAGCGGTGGCCTCCTTTAGTTGAATTATAGGTAGAAATTTACGAGGTAGAACTGTGTTTAACGATTTGGCTTCCGAAAAATGGTAGAGATCTAATTGAAGTATTAGGGGGGTCTTGAAAATATGAGTGACCAATCAAAACGTGTTCTTTCAAGTAGGTTTAATGGTATATGCTGGAGGCAAAGCTTAGTCACACATCTTTTTCTCCGAAGTCTGAAATTCAGGGCAGCTTAAGGTACTGTCACTTTTATAAGACTGGCTGCATTAATATCTTTTTGGGATTCTAAGATTCAGGTGTCGTTCGAGAAAGTAATCATATATGGGTATGGGTGGTCAGTTAATCTAGCAGTTAGTAATACATATAGTGATATCAAGGTGCAACATTTTTAAAGGGAGAGGAGTTGAAAAGTTATTAATTTTCATACCAAACATGGATATACAGGGCTAAGAATTATAGGCATGTATTTCAGTTTAAAGTGAATAATATATTGATGATAATATAAATTTGTTAGTAGCACACTTCATTCTAATTCTAATAAGTTCATTACTTATTTCTAGGGTTTTGTTCGAAATCTTGTAAGATTTCGGACACTGTAGGTTTAGAACGTTTTTGCAGACACACATTATATATATATATATATATATATATATATATATATATATATATATATATATATATATATATATATATAATATATATATATATATATATATATATATATATATATATATATATATTGTATGTGTGTGTGTGTGTGTGTGGTTATGCTGAAAAAAATAAAAGGTTTTATTTTAGATTCAAAGAACAAAATCTCGACCTTCATGGAAGTTAAGATGTCGAATAATCATTTCAAACATGAACAATTATTATTATTATTATTATTATTATTATTATTATTATTATTATTATTATTATTATTATTATTATTATTATTATTATTATTATTATTATTATTTTTAAATCAACGAAATAAGGTGCAATATAAAATGGATAATATCACGTTAGATTGCATAAAAGATCACCAGTTATTAATTTTGGTCGTTTGTGCAATTTCTGTTGTAGAAAATGTATATAAACCTTATGGCATTACTTCCATTTGGACAGTAAAAATACATTTATACCATTTTTTAAGAATTTGTTGCGGATGATTTAAGTGTAACGTTAAGGTAACTTAGAACATGTAGAATATTTTTTACTGAAGTCGTGAAGTGGAAAAAAGTTATGTTGCAATTGTCCGATTTCGAGAAAATAATATAATGCATGTGACCTTAGGGAGAGTCAAGTTGTGATAAGGCCAATCAAAATCTGAACAAGATCTGTGAACAGGAACAATGGGAGGAGAAATTCAGAATTAATTTCCATAAACGGAATATTCACCTTTTGGAATAGAAATAATAATCATAATAATTTACAGAATTTATCTTTGTAGCGTAATTCAGATGAAATAGTATTGCACGTGATGAAACCTGCCTGCTCTTGTATTATGTTTTATCAAAGATTGGCAATACTTGCGGGTAAAGGCCATGAAAAGGTTATTTACGCCTCCTGTCATAACAGAACGCAACTAAAGAATAGCGACAGCCCTGAATATAATCTCTCTCTCTCTCTCTCTCTCTCTCTCTCTCTCTCTCTCTCTCTCTCTCTCTCTCTCTCTCTCTCTCTCTCTCTCTCTCTACAGATAAGACTTCTTTAAGAAGTAAATATAAGTTGTGTATGAAAGTATATTATAGTAATATGAGCATCAGAGGTCGAACAAGTTGTCGTAAATATGTTCCATTTTGGTGGTAACGAGATGTGCAGACCCTCCCAGCCCGCTAGGTTTTGGGTAGTCTCCAAAATATACACGTGGGAGCGCAAAGAGTGAGGGAGAGTTAATAAAGTTCTCAGAAAGCAACCTAACTCTCAGCTAACTTCATTTGCCTCTTGGCAAGTATAACTCTGTGAAAAAGAGCTCACTGAATCATCTTGTTTGCTGTAATTAAAAGTCTAATTATTGCAAAGAGAATTTCCTTCATAAAAGCTGTATTAAGGGACATAAATCCTAAAAATGAATAGAATTTGTTTAGGGCTTGGCAATTGCAGTCGACGCAAACTTGCTCTAATGCAGGATTGTATTCTGCATAAAATGGCTAAATAAGTTCCCCGAATGTGTTTATATATATATATATATATATATATATATATATATATATATATATATATATATATATATATATATATATATATATATATATATATATAATATATATATATATATATATAATATATATGTAGAGAGAGAGAGAGAGAGAGAGAGAGAGAGAGAGAGAGAGAGAGAGAGAGAGAGAGATTTGCTGCCACTGTAAAATCTGTTTCTGATCAAACATTCTAATGAGACTAATTAACAGGAAAGCATTCCGAAAGGAACGTTAAAACTATACTGATAATAAAGAACAAATCGTATTTGTGCGTCCACAGATTTTGTTGACTTTCACCTCGTCGGACCTATGAGGCTCTCAAAGAGTCCTTTGCGGTGTGGCATATCCTATCGGATAGAGATCTCGTGTTACTACTCACTTTGCATTGTTTTACTAGTCTTATTATGAACATTAATGGTGCTTTTCCAACGTCTAACAATGTTATTTGTATTCGATAATTGATTCCTCTCCGCTCCTACGACGAAATAGATAGACACCTGTTAACTAGAAATAGCTTCCTAATCTGTGATAGTGATTATATTAACTTTTCATATTCTCTGGAACCATGACTGTTAATGAATGTTTATTTTGGATCGTGATATTTAAAGTGTTTTCTTAAAACAAAAATATATCTACAGTTGAAATTCAGAAGAAAAGCCTGTTTACATTGACGGTAATGTCTGTTGGCGGTGACGTAGAACTTCATCCTAATGGCATCATCGTAACACATTCCATTTGAAACTCTTTCAGCCGTTGGATTCTATTTTAAAGTGATATTTAATACGTATGAGCATCCAATTTGGCCGCTTAAAAGTATAAAACAAAAGATAAATTCCAGTATTTAAATTTAAGATATATTGAGCGGCATGCTAAGAAAAATAAGATAAAATAACAATGGTTCACTTGTTTTCGTGATTTTTCTTAAGAAAGAATTTGTTAATAAACTGGCGGTTGAGCTTGGTAGCTAACCATACAGAATGATATTAAATCATCTATATACCTCTTACTTATTTCAAGGGATCATCACCATAAAGTTTTGTGCAACGGGTTTGCCTAAGTTCTAGTCTGTTTATTTTCCTTGAAAACAGAACATAGATGGTAAAGGAATGACATCCAAAGACAGCGTCCCTTCTTTCCACCTCATGTGAAGAGAGTTCAAGTGGTAGAATCAACAGCATTTATGTAGAAAATATCGCTTCAGTTCCAAGATTCCGTCGGATTTCTTGTCTAAATAATCAAAAGAACTCCGCTCTCGTTTTTACCTAACAAACTTAGTGACCTTTGTAGTTACTGCGAAAAAAAGAGATGTTGCACCTTAATTTCAAAGTGACTTTTCGGACCGTAGACATTTTCGATTTATGTTTAATACATGCTATAGAAAACCAAAAAGTGTTTAAGATCGACGAGGGATAGACATGTATGCTCTTTTAAACAAAGAAATCTTCACTTATACATAAATATTCCCCTGACGATAGGATGGCGACACGAAAGGGTCAGAAACTGCATTTCGTGATTGGTTTGATCATTTTATTGTACTTACTGGATTTGGCGATATTTCTATTTGGAGTCATGTTTAGCATTTTGAATATGCAAAATACAATAAAAGAACAGTGATGTGATAAGGTAACCTTTGAATGCATTGCTTATTCGTAAGCACCTGTCATCTATGACGTACGTAGTGGAACTTAAGTGATCAGATATGCAGTTATGACTAGTGCCATCTTTTCTTGTTTTCATAGAGTCATTCTTGAATGTTTATTTATTATCATATAGTTTTTTTTTTTGTTTCTTTTACACTACGTTACAAAATTAGTAATTATATTTTATTTTGTTGTTTTCGGTTGGTTTGCGTGTGATTTGTCTGTTTTTAGATT
>NC_090732.1:56175968-56185968 GCF_036898095.1 Palaemon carinicauda | reverse complement strand
CCTCTACCTCTCCTAGTTCATGACAGAAAATAATTCTTTTGATACATGACTTCCAGTACACCAAGACTTGCTGATGGCTCCACTTGTACATGGCCAACAGCATTGCCAACATCAAGATGCCTTGCTACGCTTTTGCCCTTTGGCATAGTACAGTACCACAGACACCGTTTGGCATTTTGATTTTATGCTTAGCTAATAGCAAAACTATTCAACAAAAAGTATGAAAAAAATTCCAATTGAAAAGGATGAAATATGTTTCAGATATGAGTAAGATAATAGAACTAACTTACTTTGACGGCTGCTTTTCCGGTCCCATAAAGCAGGGGAACCCCACTCTCTACAGGACCTCCACTGTCCTTTTACCTTGTTCGTTCAAAGTATTCAACCTTTCATATCACTATTACAAAAAATTCAGCATTGTATTCATGGACGAGATCTAAAGCCCCCACACACGCTGAGATGAATTGACAGTCCTGCCAGACACCAGATTTGCTCACATACTATTCAGTTTTGCCCTCCGTCTAACCTCAGTTGACACCCAGTCACCGCCATGGCAACATCTCTTCCTTCTCCAACATCTGGAGACTATTCTTCTCGGCATAGCCGGGGTGCTGATGTGCAATTGAAAAAAAAAAAAAACACCAAAATAAATGATGGGAATAATAGTTCTGTGGCACATACATACATACATATACCAAAGGCACTTCCCCCAATTTTGGGGGGTAGCCGACAACAACAAGAAACAAAACAAAAAGGGGACCTCTACTCTCTACGTTCCTCCAGCCTAACCAGGGACTCAGCCAAGTTCAGATGGTACTGCTAGGGTGCCACAGCCCAACCTCCCACATTTCCACCACAGATGAAGCTTCATACTGCTGAGTCCCCTACTGCTGCTACCTCCGCGGTCATCTAAGGCACCGGAGGAAGCAGCAGGGCCTACCGGAACTGCGTCACAATCGCTCGCCATTCATTCCTATTTCTAGCACGCTCTCTTGCCTCTCTCACATCTATCCTCCTATCACCCAGAGCTTTCTTCACACCATCCATCCACCCAAACCTTGGCCTTCCTCTTGTACTTCTCCCATCAACTCTTGCATTCATCACCTTCTTTAGCAGACAGCCATTTTCCATTCTCTCAACATGGCCAAACCACCTCAACACATTCATATCCACTCTAGCCGCTAACTCATTTCTTACACCCGTTCTCACCCTCACCACTTCGTTCCTAACCCTATCTACTCGAGATACACCAGCCATACTCCTCAGACACTTCATCTCAAACACATTCAATTTCTGTCTCTCCATCACTTCCATTCCCCACAACTCCGATCCATACATCACAGTTGGTACAATCACTTTCTCATATAGAACTCTCTTTACATTCATGCCCAATCCTCTATTTTTTACTACTCCCTTAACTGCCCCCAACACTTTGCAACCTTCATTAACTCTCTGACGTACATCTGCTTCCACTCCACCATTTGCTGCAACAACAGACCCCAAGTACTTAAACTGATCCACCTCCTCAAGTAACTCTCCATTCAACATGACATTCAACCTTGCACCACCTTCCCTTCTCGTACATCTCATAACCTTACTCTTACCCACATTAACTCTCAACTTCCTTCTCTCACACACCCTTCCAAATTCTGTCACTAGTCGGTCAAGCTTCTCTTCTGTGTCTGCTACCAGTACAGTATCATCCGCAAACAACAACTGATTTACCTCCCATTCATGATCATTCTCGCCTACCAGTTTTAATCCTTGTCCAAGCACTCGAGCATTCACCTCTCTCACCACTCCATCAACATACAAGTTAAACAACCACGGCGACATCACACATCCCTGTCTCAGCCCCACTCTCACCGGAAACCAATCGCTCACTTCATTTCCTATTCTAACACATGCTTTACTACCTTTGTAGAAACTTTTCACTGCTTGCAACAACCTTCCACCAACTCCATATAACCTCATCACATTCCACATTGCTTCACTATCAACTCTATCATATGCTTTCTCCAGATCCATAAACGCAACATACACCTTACCTTTTGCTAAATATTTCTCGCATATCTGCCTAACTGTAAAAATCTGATTCATACAACCCCTACCTCTTCTAAAACCACCCTGTACTTCCAAGATTGCATTCTCTGTTTTATCCTTAATCCTATTAATCAGTATTCTACCATACACTTTCCCAACTACACTCAACAAACTAATACCTCTTGAATTACAACACTCATGCACATCTCCCTTACCCTTATATAGAGGTACAATACATGCACAGACCCAATCTACTGGTACCATTGACAACACAAAACACACATTAAACAATCTCACCAACCATTCAAGTACAGTCACACCCCCTTCCTTCAACATCTCAGCTTTCACACCATCCATACCCGATGCTTTTCCTACTCTCGTTTCATCTAGTGCTCTCCTCACTTCCTCTATTGTAATCTCTCTCATTCTCATCTCCCATCACTGGCACCTCAACACCTGGAACAGCAATTATATCTGCCTCCCTATCATCCTCAACATTCAGCAAACTTTCAAAATATTCCGCCCACCTTTTCCTTGCCTCCTCTCCCTTTTAACAACCTTCCATTTCCATCTTTCACTGTCTCTTCAATTCTTGCGCCGGCCTTCCTTACTCTCTTCACTTCTTTCCAAAACTTCTTCTTATTCTCTTCATATGACTGACCCAGTCCCTGACCCCACCTCAGGTCAGCTGCCCTCTTTGCCTCACGTACCTTGCACTTTACTTCCACCTTTTGCTCTCTATATTTTTCATAATTCTCTATACTATTACTCTGCAGCCATTCTTCAAAAACCCTCTTTTTCTCTTCCACTTTTACCTTCACTCCTTCATTCCACCATTCACTGCCCTTCCTCATGCTGCCTCCAACAACCTTCTTACCACATACATCACTTGCAATCCCAACAAAATTTTCTTTTGCTAACTTCCACTCCTCCTCTAGATTACCAGTTTCTCTTACTCTCACCTCGTCATATGCCATTTTCAACCTTTCCTGATATTTACTTTTTACCCCCGGTTTTATTAGCTCTTCAACCCTCACTAGCTCCCTTTTACATCCACCTACTCTATTCCCCCACTCTTTTGCTACAACTAATTTTCCTTCCACCAAAAAATGATCAGACATACCGTTAGCCATACCCCTAAACACGTGCACGTCTTTCAATCTGTGGCAGTAGAACTATATCATCAAATTCTAGCATATAGTAAAGTAGTACTAACTTAATGAACAAGTGTAAAAGTTAATATATATATATATATATATATATATATATATATATATATATATATATATATATATATATATATATATATATAACACTTAAACGTAAACAGCAATGAACGGTTAAACACTGTCAAATTTGTGAGGATGGGTCTATTCCAAATTTGACATGTATTTAAAAAATACATTAACGTAGCTTTTTTTTTTTTCATTTTTAATGGCAAGGGCGCAAAATAGGTACATTATATTATTGAAATGTCTTAAAAGAAAAACCTAGCATTTGTTTTATCCAATAATGTTTCTGTGCATATGTCTTTGAGTCTTATGCATTTCCTACTTATGGTCTAATTTATGGAAGCTGTATATTTCAATGTAAATAAAGAATTATTTTGACATCCTGATCAGCATTTTCAACATAGGCTTCTGCTCTCCTATATGTCAGAATAATCCTTACGTTTTATTTTCTCAAACTATGTTTATCCCCTGTGAATAAGGATGAATTCAGCAAAAAATATCGTACCCTCTCGGGACACGATCATTACACCAGTGACGGAGTGATTCGGTGTTGACAATACGACGGTTGGTGTTGCACTGATGGAGTGACTAGCTACTGATGGCAGAACTTCAGGCAACCCCATACACATGCAAAATGGCAGTCAGTTGAAGAGAGTGGGTGGCTAGATTTCCGACATTCGCTTCAGTTTCATCCGATGGCCTTTCCAGCCTGTGTCCATTTCAAAGCACACCCATTCACGCTCAAGCTGGCCTGAACAAACTGGTTAAATCTGGTTTTCACAGTTAGCCTGTAGCCTTTTTCCCAGGGTTGCCGTTTCTGATTTTGAAAGCACTCTGCACGAGCTTTCAAAATGAATCGGAAGTTCGCTAAATCCTTTCCTATAGGAGTGTTGTTAAAGGTGCTAGGATATTTTGAAATAACAAAGTTAATTTTTATAGACTTGAATTTCTAGTTTCCATCTAATATTAAGATGAAAATTATCTTGAACAGAATAACGAATAGTGTAGATGAAAGTATGGTTTTTATGGAATTATATTTCTATATTGAGTGGATAAGACATTGTTCTGGTTTATTAATTTGAGCTGACTAAACTTTGGAATATCAAAGTCTGGTTTCTAATTATTACCAAAAAAAAAAAAGTAAGGCAGAAGCCTGTGAAAGGCATTCAGTTTATCATATATATTATCTGTTGGAAAAGTGCTATATTTCACACGCTACCTATTTGATGCATTTTAGACAAATTTGTCTGAAAGGCGTCAAATAGCTAGCATGGCCGCGCCAAATAGGGAAAAGCACATTACTCTCTTGGGAAGTGTGCCAGATCTACAGGAAACCGAAGGAAGTGTCAAATATGCTTTCTCGATAAACATCACCCACTTGTCGTGTTGATTCATGGTCTCGCTATGCAGCGTAAGCACTACTCCCAGGTATGCTCAGGCACCTTAAATCTGCTATCTATAGCCAGAATTATTGCCAAGATTTTTAGAAATATTTTATTTACTAGATGTAAATTACATACAATTTTGCCGAGGTTAGTACTTTTCACCAGATTTAAATTGCATCAGATGGCGCTCAAAGGGTTAAGTTATTTGTGTCTTTGACTATTTTTAATTTCATCGCTTGATGTCCTTGAAGAAATAATTTTCATTGACGGTTCTTCATTGTGATTGACATAGTTTTCTTCAATTTGATATCCTGAAATGGTGAGATTTCAGTATCCTCTAAGCATGTGTAACATATGATGTGTTATTGATATATTCTAGAATTCTTACTGTAAGACACAACTCGTGCTTTGAAAATTTGATGGACTTATCGTAGCGTCTGACTGTATGCAGGGTTTATTCTTTATTAAATTAGTAGATTCCATCCCACAATAAGAATTTTCATTACGTTGTTGGATTATTATAAGAGTAACAAACACGAAAGTCAGATATAGAATGACATATCAAGAAAGACTGGTCCAGTTTTCCTTGATATGTTAAACTAAAATGTGGTACTTCCCCTTCCTTTATTCTCTCCCAAAGAAAAAAAGAGAGAAAGTTCAACAACGATTCCATACTTATACGAGTATATTAATTAAGAATGGTGTAACCATATATAGATTAAGTTAAGAAGTTCTGAATTCAGACTTTTGTTCTTTTTAAACTCTGGAGTGACACATTTACAACAGTTCTGTTGTGGAGAATTCAATATCAACGGTAGCAACAATATTTTTTTTTTCTTTTTCGAAAATGAAAGAGCCACTGTCGAGTCCTGGCATTTTAAGTTGGAAATACTCTAAAGATTAGATTCATATTAATTTGTTCGAATGCATTACACAAGAACCGGCCATTAAGAATCATGATCGGGATATATATATATATATATATATATATATATATATATATATATATATATATATATTTATATAGGTGTGTGTACTTAGTATATATAGTGCTACATATATCTTGGCACTGAAGAAAGAGGAGATTTTGTGTCATTATGACTGATTATCAAGGACTAATAAGTTTGTACTTTGTTTCATGCGTCGTTATTTGTTATATCTCTGGTAATAAAGTGAAATACCTTCTTTATTTGTTATATTGTTGCAAGAAAAATATTTGAAGCTACATATGTGGGTATATAAGAAAAAATGTATGGCGGAAACTGCGAGGTAAAATTTGAAATTCTATCGACAACATATCTAGAACATGAATCCACGTAGCTTAGTAAAAGTACCTAATAATTCTTCTGATCCACAGAAACAGTAACAGTCGGCCTTTGGGTTCTGTTTTGGGGTCAGGTAGGCAGCTTTGCCGATGAGCGGACCCATCGATGGCGAGTTCTCCTTTATTCAACCAAGTTTCAATGTTGCTCGGTGGCACACCTTGTTACCTTTCCCTTACTTCCACCTTTTGGTATTATTGTGATGGCACACACAATACACTTTCCTCCTTTATATGTGACGTATGTGTTTTTAACAGAGTTCTTGCAAAAGGTCATAAAAGGATTTAATGGTATTTTCAACATTTTCACGTGAAACTTTGATGGGGAGAATTCCTCGTATAATTTATTTTCGAACGGGACTGGAAATGCTACTTGATTTCTCTTATACCACTTCTTTTGTAGTTAATGTATCTGCATTAGTAGGCCTTTATGACAGTCAACGTGAGTTACCTGCGTATAAAGGCGTTACCGTCATTAATGGCAGTCGTAAGAGAGGTAGTAATATCCTTATATCCTCGTAGCACACAGCTGTTTGCACAAATAGTGTCACTACTATGTTTGTGGAGTCTGCATGGTCTAACCCGAGATGCTTCTCTTTCGTGATTTATTTATTTATTTATTTTTTTTTTTTTTTTTTTGTATATAATAGCAGACAATGGACTATTGCTTTTGACGACAGAATCGCTAACGGCTAGCCTTTTGTGAATCATTCACACTTGGCAAAGCTACTCTGGAGTAAAAAACGTACAAGGAAACATGTCTTCTGGAAACGGTTGCGAAGGTATGAGGTAGCTTAATGCATACAAATACATTCAGTCGCAGCTAGGTGTGATACCAAGTAGTTTGTTTGTGTGTACATCTTTTTGTAGCTCTTCATTTATACACACCTATTTACTTAACTTTTCTGTGTATAATCCCACACACGACATTTATTATCAAATGGTGTTGGCATTTTTTTTTCTGATATTGCATCCAGTCCCAAATGATATTCTGCTTTAATTGATTCTCCTGGGTACATCAAATGCTGATATTATGTATGAAACAGGTTTTCTGGCATCATGTTAATGTAAACTCTATGCTATGGATACCGAATAATTTAGTGTGACTGCCTGATGCCGTGACCCTTATTTAAGTATGCACCGCCTCACTCCCTATGGCATTCCTGGAAGTCTGGGAGCCGGCTGTTTATTCATTTATTTATATCTATATTTACGTGTGTATTTCAAACACTAGACTCGCAATCGCGAAGAACCTTTCAGGTAATAACCAAATAAGGAAAATCTATACAGTTTTATCGTTTGTGTGTAACTGATGTCTACTTTTCTCTACATCCGTTGTTTTGTCATCTTGGCATTTACTTTTGAAAAGCGGTATAGGTTATCTTTTTTCACACCTACTTTATTTGGATGTAGGCGAATTTATCTAAAATGCATTTCATCTAAAGGAATTATTCTAAAGTATTATTCATCTACAAGGAAAGTATGTAAAATGCAATTTATCTAAAATTTATTTGTATCAGCCGTGTATATATATATATATATATATATATATATATATATATATATATATATATATATATATATATATATATATATATATATATATATATATATATATATATATATATATGTGTGTGTGTGTGTGTGTGTGTGTGTGTGTGTGTGTGTGTGTGTGTGTGTGGTGCATCCACTGTTTCTTTACAGTGATATTTACTAGGAAATCTTGTTAACAGTGAAAAGTAATAGTTACGCACTTTTTACCATGATACAGAGGAATATGAATACTTGTTTGCTATCATATGAAATAGAAATTATCGTTCAAAACTTTTTTGGAATGAAATTAGTTGTTTACTGCTTAATGAAATTGAGTATAAAACACAATAGTAGATAATCGGTAAATATCTATTTATAAATACATTTGAATGATTAAATTCCTAATACAAAACCATATATTTTCTCAATGGATTTCTTCAGTTCATAATTTATATTAAAAAAGAGTACATTTTTTATCAACATTTATTAAAACCTTTGTTAAGAGATAAAAAGATTGTGAGCAATAGGACGGGTATCATCAATAATCTTATTCAACACACAGTATCTTGTGGAGAGAAAGGTAGATGCCAAGCATTCCGGCTGTTAAGCCTCCCAATCCAACAGTTTTCAAAATAATCAAGGATATCTTGTGCTTCATGCGGGAAGGAGTTGTTATCAAATAATAGCTCAAACGTTTTTGTTACTGTGTCTAATGACACCAACGCTAATGGCAGTAGCATCCTCATCCATAAAGCAAAATTTTCGTTTCAAGCTATTATTTTGAATTACACGGATGACACACTGGCTGAAGTGAAAAAAAAAAACTGCAATTTTGTTCTGTATTTGAAATTTCTTTCAAGCACGCTTTCCTCGTCGCTTTCTCAAAATTGATTTTGATTAATAATGGTGCACATAAAGATTCATGATCTTTTATCTGTTGTAAAAATGTTATATATGTTTCTTTTGTTTTTTTCCGTCAGTAACAAGCGGCAGCAATTTTTTCTCACTTGATATATGTAGGGTATATAGGTCGGGGATCAACAAAAGGACAGTTTTAAATGTGCCCTCACCATATCAATGAATGCTTTGCAATAAGCATTGTGAATTATATATTGTTTCAAGTGTGACTATACCCTTTTCAATTGGTCCTGAGACATAAAAAAAAATGATTACCTTTCAAAGTTATCGATAGTTCAGATGGGAACCTATTTCACAGCAGGTTAATGGTAGGGCTCGTGCAGACAGGGTTTGTTGTCATAGATATTATTGTTCTTTTTATACTTTGCATTATATGAGTATGATTGATAAAACTGATTGGGTGGCATCTTGTGTTGACTTTAACAGAAGTGGCCGCATCTACTACATATTTGTGATCAGTAGAAGATTTAACAATTTGACCATGTGTAGTAATTGTAGGAGCAAGGCATTTTATCTTAAGATATTTATCGCATTTCCAATAAACACGTTCATTACTTTCACCATTCTTATAAAACGTCTGACCATTGTAAACTAACTTCTTACGACTTTTTTTCTGATTCAGCAAATTTAAGAGACATCGTGGCTCTGGGTATAGGCAGCTTAAATATTTCCAGAATAAGAGAAGTGTTCTTCAGATCAGGTGAAGCAAAAAATTGCATTTTAGAAAGCAGAAATTTCAACAAGTCAACAATTATAGTAAAGGACCATTACAACAGCCAACATTTTAACAAGTCATCTTAAAATTCTCCAGTAGGTTCATCCCTAATGTCTTGAGTAGGATCCTCGAATATTCTGCGATATACGTAATTTACCACCAAAAAGTATTTACTAAGTGCTGTCAGTGAATATATCTCTTTTTTCATTAGGAAATTAATCATTCATAAACATTTATAATTAACAAATAAATATTTACCCATATATTATTGTATGCTCAAATTCATTTAGAAGTACAGTAAGAACCGAACTAACTAGTTCTGTTCCATATTATATCAGACAACTGTGTATACTCAGTAACATAGCAAAGAATACGTAACTAAACCTCTCCAACGTTAACAAGTTTTTTTTCAGTAAATATCATACTGGGAAAAAACTCTGGAGGCATCATGTTTATATATAGGACTAATACATAAAAAATTTTAGGCAAATTGCATTTCAAACTATTTGCTTGTAGCTGAATCGCACTATAGAGAAATTGGATTAGATGAACTGTTTTAGTTGAATTGCATTTTAGACAAATATTTTCTAGACAAACTCACCGGATACTTTTGATTCAGTTGCTTAAAGATAAAACGGTAGTGAATGCGTTCTTGCTTTTCTAAAGTCACATTCATTTTTGGAAGTGATTGATTCTTCGTAATCAATTGATTTATCCATGATATTTCACAACGAATCAAATGTCTTTGTAAGTTTTCATAAGATTTCCAGGGAAGGTTCTCAGCGGCAGAAAACCAACCAAATCAAGTTTTGGTGATATATAGCATCTGGCCCAGATTTGGACACGGATTTTC
>NC_090732.1:56128468-56168468 GCF_036898095.1 Palaemon carinicauda | reverse complement strand
CAAGTGTTAGTGGTACACTTGATAAAGCTTCATGGTATTGGACCATCTGGTAGCCTAATGTACTTGCCTGATGTTTAGTAAGGCTGCTTCCGATATAGGTGGGATAGTGCAGTTTACTTGTGGTCCCTGAGCCAATGTTCTTCCACATTTTAGTATAAATATCTGTAATGTTTTTGAAAGTTACTAAAACAGGCACACAGGAATGCTGTTGCAAATGGAAAACTTCATCCAACTCTGCTGTGGTGTCACCTACAACAGAGAGACGCTGGACTGTTTATTTTTACAGCAATCAATTTTCGTTTTTTCCCAATGCCATAGGTGGCAGTAACAGTGTCTGACCCAGTCAAGGTGTGAAGTGGCAAAATGAACTTGGAAGCACATGGGTACTTTTCAGCTGTTGATTTAACATCAGCTACTGCCCGTTCCACTTGCAGTGGTGTTCTATACAAAGTCCTTTTGCATTTCTGTGAAACTTAAGAACACAAAAGAGCAAAAACATAAGTATCATCAGAAATTGCCTAGACGTTTTCTAGGAAAGACAACATGGTAATGCACAGTGAACACTTATGGAATCAGCCTTCTCAAGACTGGACATCAAAGCTACATGTTCAATCCGGACTCTATTTTCAATTAGCACATCCTTCTCACATGCTATGGTGAGTGTGTCCATTTTAAGTGGCTGAGATGTAGAATTCTGGAGTTAGGAAAGCTTCTACAACCCCCTTTTTTTCACTACTCTGGCTTCTGGTTCCACTCTCATGCCTGCTGCCCTTTCCTGTGTGTTGTACCCGCTACACCCTGGGAATGCATCTAGGGATACCACTTTTTTCATAAATGTGAAGTGAAGCTCAGAGGCATGCATTACAGAAAAGATTTTAGAGCAAAGGAAGACTATGGAGGGTATCTATTTCACTCTCACGTAAGATGGCATAGGATGTTGTTCGGACCAATCATAATTAACTTCAGAAGCCTTAAATTTCACAAGTTTATATCAGTCCTCTTTTTTCTTCCATAAGATTGTCTTGCATTCATTGGCAGAGTGTCCTGAGCTCATTCACTTCTCAGTTTGAGCGAGGATCATTGTGACTGAATGGCCCATTCTAAAAAAAAAAAAAAAATATATGTAGATAGCACAGAACCAAATTTATTAGAACAACAATGAGTGATATTTGCCATCTGCATAAAATTTCACTTAATCTATACCCTGAGCCGCTGCTGCAGCGGTTGAATACTTAGATAAAAGAACATTATCATGGGAGCAGCAGACATTGTATTTAGGAGGAAGATGTATAAGACTTTTATTTCTCTTCAGAGCTACACCAAGTGCAATTTGAAGATCTGTTGAGCTGTTGTTAATTGTACTTGAGACTATGTACCCTATCAATATGGTAGACCAAGAATTATGAAAATTGTTACTCACTTTATAGAACAGGTATAGGAGTTTCGATACCATGCTCCAAAGCGATGTTCACAGTATATGTTCAAGCAATGTTCACTGTGTAAGTTCTTTTTTGCTTGGGAAATTGAGATTCTTTTTGAACTTGTCTGTCTACATTTGCCATTGCTGCATCCAGGTCATCATCATCCCCATCCTCTTTCACCAAGTTAAATACTTTAGTTGTTTTAGAAGTGAAGGAGTTGCATATAAATATTTGCCATATCTGGTGACGAAAAGATAATTACTGCATCCTTCTTTTGGTTGCTTGATTTTGGTACCTCTTATGAGTTCATACTCTTGCTGCAGCTCAAACTAGTTACAAATATTATTTCTATCAGAGGATATGATATGAGCTGGTGATAACAAAGCCTTGGCTTTCAGGTATCTTAGCCCCTTTTGCAAAAGTAAACATGAAGTTTGTTTTCCAATTTAGATAGTACTTTACCTCTGCTACAGGTAAATTATGCGACAAAATATTAACTATTTCTTCTAACATGTGATTTTGCTCAGAATACTGCTAAAAAATTCTTTGGTGTACTCATCCTACTGATCAACATCAGTACACATAGAATAGGAAGGTTTATAATAAGCATCGGGTATTTTCTTATGATGTTTACAAGGTAGAAAACATGATGTAACATCAATACAAAATTTAAACAATGAGTTTTAAAGTAAAAATGTTCACCAGTTTCAGCAACAGAGTCTGATATATGCTACTTTGAGTTCTAGTATGTAATATTTTTTCTTCTACATGACATTTCTTGACTCTTTTGATTAGCATTTAAGTTGAATACAAAGAAACACACTTTCTATGTATCTTAACAAAGTCATCACTGTAATGAAGTTACAACAACTATTCAAGTAAACTATCTTTTCTTCATTTACTTGATCTAAGAATGGTTCGAAATTGATTTTCAATGACTCCTGATTGAAAATCTTTTCCTGCTGCTTTGGGCTGACTAACTTTTCTAGTGATATACTCCATTCTGATCACCTAGCAAAGAGAATGTGATTATGTACATGATTCAAGCACAGCTGTTTACTACACAAATCACATATAGATGTGGCTTTGCAAAATTCAAACTCGTCTTCATATTTCTTTAACAGTGGGAATTCTATTACTATGACTTTACTCCAAAAAGTTCTTGGAGAGAACATGGATACTTTTTGGTAGTCTTCACACCTTCAAGTCGATAAAATGATGATGTTTGCACAATACATTTTACTTCATGTTTTATTCTTTAAAAGTTAGGAAAAAACTTATGTTTGGTATTTTGGGGTGTGATGTAAGATCGACCCCTTCCCCCGGACCTACACCATACTGTGCGATATAGACCTCAAATTGATTCAGATACCTCCTAAGGCAATCCAGTACCATAAAAAAACATTAAGATTGACTCCAAGAACTTCAAAATCGGTCCATTAGTTCTCGAGATATGCCACATATTTGTTGTGTAAGGTACTGGTGGCGGCCATCTTGGAAATATGCTAATAAAAAAAAATGCACAGCCTGATTCTGATGTTATCATCCAGAAATGGAAATCTACAGATCACAAAAATCTATAAACCTCTACCATTATTACTATTATTATTATTATTATTAATTTTTTTTTTTTTTTTTTTTTTTTTTTTTTTTTTTTTTTTGAAGGGGTTAAAGTGGATTTCCTCCAGACTAAATTGTTAATTCATTAAACTGATACAGTTCAAGACTTCTTGAAATAAAAGACATACAGGCATCAAAATTGGATTCGGTCATTTTCCAAAGGATGTATATAAAGTTAGGTGTTATTGGTAACAGGTATAGTTCCTCATGTTAGATCCTAAATCATTCACAGGACCCGAATTTGAAATATTTAGGTGCCAGAGTTACATACGTGTTCTGGCTCCAACTCAATTTCGTAGTATCGAGAATCACTATTCTGAATATATTTTTAGTTGTGGTTTGTTTATCTGTATTTGTTATGACTATTTATTAATGATATTTAATAAAGGATCACAAGATATGAAAAAAACTTTATTAAAAGTTTTGATATTGAATTACTAACGTATAATGTGGCAGATCAGAGTGGAGAGGAACATGATGAAGTAAACATTTAAGTGAAAGGCGGTCCGGTCCAAAATCAGAACAATGAGTTCAATTACTTTAGATCATTGATAACAGAGGAGACAGTTAGTGAAAAAGAACTTGGTGAAAACATAGAGAAGTAATTGGATTGGTTTTGGACAAAAAAAAGAAAAAAAAAGCCGTTAAAACGCAATTTCCATTGCCGTACTATTATATGTGGTATATGTTATGTAAAAGGGAAAGGGGGGGGGGGGGCGGCAGCTAGGGATGGTAGTCCGAGATACCATGGTCATGGAATTAGACGAGAGTAAATGGAACCAATGAAGAGAGCTAAGAACTTGCCAGTGATGGGGAGAAGGACTGAGGGGCGTCAGTGGATCAGATGGAATGGTGGGGTGCGACTGGGGGAACAAGATGTAAGGAATAGAAATGGATAGAGAAAGTCAACTCGAGCGGCCGACCTTGCTATGCATTGGGACTAATAAGGTCCAAAGAAGAAAATTAACGGATCCTTGATCGATGCAAGTGCCTGCGTTTGACTCCTTGAACAGGAAAGTTCCTTGATGTCGCAAGTTAATTTGTTATGCAAACTTTTATTTGAGGTGTGGAATTCAAGCAAACGGGAAACTATCTTCCTGTATATTTTATAAGTCTTTTCATGAGGTATAGAAAATGCCATATTCTCGAAATCTTTTGAAAATATAAAGGCACATTATATATATATATATATATATATATATATATATATATATATATATATATATATATATATATATATATATATATATATATATATATATTTATTCAGTGAAGTTACGGGATTTACAATTCAAACAATTGAACAGCTATTCTCTGGGCTCTTTATCAAATAGTTGGAAGTCATGGTTCCTAGTATCTAATATTTCATGTTCCTCCATAGGAGTTCCGACAGTCGTCTAGAATTCCTGGCATGGCGTCACTGTTGCAGATACAACACTTGCGACTGACACCACGATGTTGTCCAGATTGATGTTTACAGGTATCATTTAAGAATTTGTTAAGAAGGGGCCTGGTAACTCATTTGGTCAAGTAAATAACGAAAATGGCATTGGAATCACTCAGTAGGCTATGGAAAAAAAGAGGTCCTTAACTATGCCCTAGTAACCCAAGAAACCTTATATAATATTTTTTATTCGTTCCCTAGAAATTATTTTTGCCAAGTGGATCTGTAGAATTTTCTTGTTTATACGTTGACAAAGCCCCAGACGAAACAGAAGACATAATCCTACCCTAGAAATGATTTTGCATATATATATATATATATATATATATATATATATATATATATATATATATATATATATATATATATATATATATATATTTAAATAAATATATATATATATATATTTATATATATATATATATGTCTCTATATATATAAATATATATATATATATATATATATATATATATATATATATATATATATATATATATATATATATATATATAAATATATATATATATATATATATATATATATATATATATATATATTCATATGTATAAATATATTTACTGTATATATATATTATATATATATATATATATATATATATATATATATATATATATATATATATATACACACACACATACACACACAGCTATTTAATAAAGTACTTGTTCGCCAGGAATAATTCTCGCAACAAAATAATCAAATCAATTTAAGAATCAGGACCTTGACAGATACTCGATCTGCGTTTGTGTGTGTCTAGGGACAAATATTCCCATGGTAGGAGTATGTTTTTTTTTATGTTTCGTCTGGAGTGATGTTATTTGAAACGGGACTGTGTTTCCCAAGTTAGGCGATATCATCTTTGTTTGTATATGTTCTGCTTCGGGCCAAGAGAATTGTTCTTATCTGAAATATGTATTCCAGCTGATTTTTATGTTTGTACCTAGCATTCTGATTCTAATCGTACTCTCTCTCTCTCTCTCTCTCTCTCTCTCTCTCTCTCTCTCTCTCGCTCTCTCTCTCTCTCTCTCTCTCTCTCTCTCTCTCTCTCTCTCTCCTCTCTCTCTCTCTCTTTCAGATTCCAGGATCATTTTTGTCCTTATGGACGCTCTAATAATGCAGATGATCTTTGTTGAAACGAAAATATTGCCTTTCATATTTCTTTACATTACTGGGTATGCTTAAAAACTGATCTGATTTGCTCTTAAAAACTGCCGACGCGCATGATATCTTGAGGATTTTGTTAATCTTATTTTATCGTGTTTCTTATGTAATGTCCGTTTTTTATTTGAAGACATTAAACATTAAGTAATCGATATTATTATTATTATTATTATTATTATTATTATTATTATTATTATTATTATTATTATTATTATTGATGTTGTTGTTATTATTATTATTATTATTATTATTATTATTATTATTATTATTAGCTAAGCTGGAACTCTAGGGAGAAAATGAACAGTAATAACATTAAAATAGATCTCTCATATATAAACTATAAAAACTTAAAAAAACTAGAGGAATAGAAATAAGATTGAATAGTATGCCCGAGAATAGGCTACCCTCAAACAAGAGAACTCTACCCCCAAGACAGAATGGCACTACCCAAGACTAAAGAAAATTGATTTGATTTTGTAGTGTCCTTCTCTAGAAAAGTTGCTTTCAATAGCTAAAGAGTATTTTCTACCCGTACCAAGAAGAAAGTAGCTACTGAACATTTACAGTGCAGTAGTTAACCATTTGAACGAAGAAGAATTGATTTGTAATCTTATTGTTGTCAGGTGTCCGAGGACAGAGGAGAATGTGGAAAGAATACGCCAGACTATTCGGTGCATGTGTAGGCAATGGAAAAATAAGCCATAACCAGAGAGAGGTCCAATATACTGTAGTGCTGTGTGGCCCTTCAAATGACCAAATAACTCTCTAACGGTAGTATCTCAAGAGTTGTTGTCGTATATTGCCTGGCCCTAAGGACTCTTGCACACTTGCAGCCCGTAGAATCTCAAGAGAGTCGACACCGCTAGTAAACGAGTGTACATAATCTCTCACACATGAATTTTCTTACATGCATTTTAGCTGTAGCCTGGAAATGAATAAAATTTCGGCTTTATCTTTATATTAATTGGTGAAAATGATTGTTCCCACTACAAAATGAGCCCAGAGTTATACAAGGCTTCACGAGATGATTTTTGAACATTGCGTCGAGTTTGCTGTTGGGAATATAACTCCTTCAATAATAATGACTCATAAATCGGATTCCCACCAGCTTTTCTCTTACAGGTTTCCCCTACGTAAATTCCTTTGGCGTTTCCTCCTCTCCGCCGTAACTTTTTTTTCATTTAAAGCAAATGGTTGACGGTTATAGGAAACTATTTACGCAAATGAGCTGTTGACTGCTTTTTTGTTGACCAGGCGGACATAGTCTTTTTATAGTTTATTTATGACATATTTGTTTTTGATGTTGTTGATAGTTTATTATATGACATGTCTGTTTTGACGTTGTTTCTTATTTTAGAATGATTTATTGTTAATTTGTTCTCTTCATTTATTTATTTCCTTATTTCCTTTCCTCACTGGGCTATTTTTCCCTGTTGGAGCCCCTGGGCTTATAGCATCTTGCTTTTCCAACTAGGGTTGTAGCTTGGATAGTAATAATAATAATAATAATAATAATAATTCTCTGTTGCCGTAAAAACCTGCCATTATTTTTTCGCATTATCCCTTTTCGCTTTTTTATGAGAAGTAGAGAAACAGATATTTACGGAAGGATAGCGACTAAATGAGGAAATTATTAAGATTCTCCCTCTCTCTCTCTCTCTCTCTCTCTCTCTCTCTCTCTCTCTCTCTCTCTCTCTCTCTCTCGTGTTTTAAGTATAAATGTTTTATTATAGAAATATACCTGCTGTGTTTTTTATAATTAGGTACATTTTATTGCCCTTAATCACTTAAAAACAACTCTAAATATTTTTTTATTTCTAGAAATACTAGAAAGTCAGCAAAATACAAGAGAGAGAGAGAGAGAGAGAGAGAGAGAGAGAGAGAGAGAGAGAGAGAGAGAGAGAGAGAGAAAGCTGGTTAGCATTTTGATGAATAATTCTAATTCCAATTTCGATTATAATTAGAAAGTTTGTCTTTTAATTGATAAGACAATGAGCAATGAGGTGATGTTACCAAATGGGTCACAAATATTAATGTTATCGCTTCTCAGGAAACATTTAATTTCCTTCAAAGGATGGAGAGAAAAAAATTGTTTCTTGATGGTGTAAATTTGTAATAGAATAAATAGAGGCAATCATGAGTAATGTGGGATTTCAACTGAGATGGCTTAATTGTGTTTTTTTACACGCTTTTTTAGTTAGGAAATATTAGTTGTGTATTTGCATAAGACTATTGTATTTCAATTTCCATTCAAAAGTAATATGTGAAATGGATAGAATAATCACAAGCTGCATATTCCTTTAAGAATCTTGGTGTCCGAAAATATTAGAAAAAGGAAGGGGGCTAATAATGGAGCCCTCACAAAGAAGAATTTTAGGTCTTGAGAAAGAAAGTCAGAAGGAAAGAGTTCCCTTTGGGATGGGATATGACATTTGTATGGCGAAAGACGTCCTGGCGAATGAAGGCAGTAAATTGCTTTCCAGCAAAGTCACATGCATATATACACAGTTAAAATTTGGCTTAATTTTTAATTGAATTTTAAGTAGGGATGAAATAAGCTTTGATGATACAAGGCAACACTTTGTACAGACCTTTCTAGCAGGAATATGAAAGAAAGTCGCAATTAAAATATGCTTTTGTCGTTACAAAGTTATCATTAGATATCTCTATAAATTGTTATTCATTCCTTTTTTTTTCAAATCAAAGAGAGATTATCGTTGTGGGCCGAGAACATTAACATGATTCATCAATTAAAGAAACTCTATCTCAACTTACGTTTAATAAGAACAGGCTTTCTATGCAGGGCAATATACTTGAAAATGGTGTCATATTTATCAAGGACAGAGAAGAGAAATGATAATCACAACCATGAAAAATGGAGAAGGAAGGAATCTTAAAGGTGGGCTTTATTAAAAACAGCAGATATACTTTTTCCCTTAGTCTAGTATTGTACAGGGAGACTTTTTCAATGGTAGTCAAAGCAGGATAGAGAGAGCCTATCGTAGTTAATGGCAAAAACTTTACATGTTCTTAACAGGTCTTTTAGCAATGATTTCTTCAGTAAAGAGGCACTGATTTTATATGCCAAGTTTGTGACATAACGCCTTGAATGATATTATAAAGCGTGAAACCCACTGTTAAGTCTTATTTTTTAATATCATATCTGGTGTATATTAGGACCGAGTACCCTGCTTCTCATAAGTCCTGCTATCAATGTGGATGTCATGAGATTCAGGTAATAAAAGTTTGTGGCAGGCATAACAACTTTTATTTGTGTTCTATCTACCGGAATCCAGACATAGATGATTCTATCTTCGATTGTCTTCTTACCATTATGGCTAAGATACAAGAAGATGATAGAAAGGCTTCTTTTGTCTTTGTTGGTGATTTTAATGCTCACCATAGGGAGTGGTTAAGTTCTATCTCTCCTACCGATCGCCATGGGTTAAGAGCTTTAGACTTTGCCTCTGAATCAGGCTGTGAGCAAATCATAAATGAAGCTACTCACAGGTCTGGTAATTGCTTGGACCTCGTATACACTGACTCCCCTGGCGTTATAACTAGTAAGGTTGGTTCTCCAGTCGGGACATCTGATCATGCCTTGATTTCATTATTAGTGAAGACTGAGCAGCCTGTCCCTGATATATCATATTCTTGTAAAATTTATATGAAATCCCAAGCAGACTGGAATGGGATTTTACATGATCTTTTGTGCTTGAATTGGTCACAATTATATAATAGTGTAGATCCTGTTGTCCCTTTGAATGAGAATCTAGTCAACATAATTGATAGGCGTATCCCTTCTCGTGTGCTAAGGTATCGAGTGAAGGACAAACCGTGGTTCAATGATGATTGTAGACGTGCTTATTTGGAGAAACAGGAGGCCTATCATCTTTGGAAGGGGAACAGATCAGATTTGACCTGGAACAACTATACTCAGCTTCGAGCTTTAGCTCAGAGAGTTTATGCCTCAACTGAAAAGGAGTACAATTTAACCATAAAAGAAACACTTTCTGGTACAACTCAGGAACATAAATGGTGGTCTACCCTTAAATCTGCACTCTTTGGTGTAGATGCAACAGTTCCTCCTTTACTTAAACCAGATGGCTCAGTCACTCACTGTCCAAAGGAAAAGGCAACCCTTTTGGCTGATGTTTTTGACAGTAAACAGAGTAATGAAAAACTTGAACTTCCTCATTCCTGTTTTCCTGAGGCTAAACTAACTAGTTTAGCTTTTCGATCTCGTGAGATTAAAGCTCTGTTGATGGACCTTGATGCTTATGGAGGTGTAGACCCAAATGGTATTTTTCCTTTGTTTTTTATAAAGACAGCAGATTTCTTAGCTCCAAAGTTATCTGTTATTTTGCGCAAGTTAGCAAGAAGAGGAGCTTTTAGCACTAGTTGGAGAATTGGTAATGTTACTCCTCTATGTAAATGTGTTTGTGGTAGCTCAAGTCCCACTGATTACCGCCCAATTTCCATAACTCCCATATTATCTAAAGTTTTTGAACGTCTTCTGGCAAAACGTCTTAATAGGTTTGCTGAAGGTAATCATCTACTCCCTAGTTTGCAATTTGGTTTTCGTAAAGGCCTTGGAGCATGTGATGCCCTTCTTACAATCTCCAATGCTGTACAGAAATCCCTTGATTGTGGTCGGGAAGTTCGTATGATTGGCCTTGATTTTAGTGCTGCCTTTGACCGTGTTAATCATGAGGCCCTTGTTTTCAAACTGAAACAGTTGGGAGTGGGTGGGTCGTTTCTTAGCATTATTATTGATTTTTTAAGTAATAGATCTCAAAGAGTTGTTGTTGATGGGCACCATAGTGATTATAGGAATGTGATATCCGGTGTTCCACAGGGTAGTGTTCTTGGCCCATTACTTTTCATACTATATACACATGACATGTGGTTTGGCCTAGAAAACAAGCTTGTTGCATATGCAGATGATGCTACTCTCTTTGCATCAATTCCATCCCCTGAATGTAGATCTAGGGTTGGTGAATCCCTTAATAGAGATTTAGCTAGAATTAGTGCATGGTGCAAATTATGGGGTATGAAGTTGAATCCTAACAAAACTCAAAGTATGATTGTAAGTAGGTCAAGGACGGTGGCTCCTCAACATCCGGATCTCATGATTGATAATGTTTCTTTAAATATGTATGACTTTCAAAATTTTAGGTGTGATTCTCGACAGTAAATTTACTTTTGAGAAACATATAAGGTCTCTGTCTTCTTCAATTGCACAAAAAATAGGCTTATTGAGAAAGTCCTTCAAGATTTTCGGTGATCAATCTATTCTGTTTTAATTCTTTCATTCTACCTTGTTTTGAGTATTGTTCTCCTGTTTGGTCTTCAGCTGCTGATTCTCATCTTAATTTGTTGGACAGAAACTTACGGTCTATTAAATTTCTTATTCCTGATCTAGATATTAGTCTCTGGCACCGTCGTTCAATTAGTTCATTATGCATGTTGCATAAGATTTTTCATAACTCTGACCATCCTTTACATTCAGATCTCCCTGGACAATTCTATCCTGTTCGTAATACTAGGCAGGCAGTTAATTCTAATAGCCAGGCCTTCTCCATCACGAGACTCAATACTACGCAGTACTCTAGAAGTTTTATTCCAGCTGTTACCAAGTTGTGGAATGATCTTCCTAATCGGGTGGTTGAATCAGTAGAACTTCAAAAGTTCAAAGTTGGAGCAAATGCTTTTTTGTTGACCAGGCGGACATGAGTCTTTTTATAGTTTATTTATGACATATTTGTTTTTGATGTTGTTAATAGTTTATATATGACATGTCTGATTTGACGTTGTTACTGTTTTTAGAATGATTTATTGTTAATTTGTTCTCTTCATTTATTTATTTCCTTATTTCCTTTCCTCACTGGGCTATTTTTCCCTGTTGGAGCCCCTGGGCTTATAGCATCTTGCTTTTCCAACTAGGGTTGTAGCTTGGATAGTAATAATAATAATAATAATAATAATAAAAGGTAGAGTTAAGGTTGAAAGCTTGGTAAACTAATCTCTCTTGCGAAGTGCGAAGAGCATGCCCAAACCATCTCCATCTACTTCTCACCATGATCTCATCCACATATGGCACTTGAATAATTATCTTATAGTTTCATTTCTAATCCTGTCCTGCCATATAACTTCCAATATTCTTCTGAGGGCTTTGTTCTTAAATGTACAAAATCTGTTAGATATTGTTTCATTGTCATACCACGACTCATGCCCATACAGTAACACCGATCTCACTAAACTAATATATTGCCAGATTTATATATGTAATTTCAGCCAATTTGATATCCAAATTTTACTTAACCTTCCCATTGTCTGATTTGCTCTTTTCAAACTTTCATAAGCTCACAAGGAAATATGTTTAGTTTTAGACCTTGTGCTGTTGTATTCGAACAGCCAAAAGCCACACAAACATCCAGCTCTTGACTTCTCTTTGCAATCCAACGAACAGCTTGGCCCTGTGTTGCTTTTTTCCATCATCGCTCAAGCAGAATGTAAACAAAACAGCCACCGCAGCCCGTGTTGCCGAGCTGACATCACAGCTATGGCTTCCGGCCTCTCCAAGATAAGGGTAAATTCCAACTGGGCTCATATCTGCTGCAAAATTCAAATTGCCACAGGCTAGTAAATCAACACATGGCGTTCATATTTTTATGATAAAAGGATTTTAAACGTGTCAGTGTTTAAGAAAAATATTAATTACTATATTCATGTCAGGGCACCTTTAAGAGAATATAGTCTGTATTATTTGTGCATGAAATCCTCCTCCACTCGAGTTTTCCTAAATTGATTGAACCCCAGTAAGACCCAGATCGGGTCATATTAAATGGTGTCAGGTGTGTGGAGTGTTATAGAATAACGTCTGTGCTAAGTGATTTTAGCCAACATACATTTTAGTCTTAAAAGGAAGAAATCATGTTTAACACGAGGGGGTCGACGTCGACACAGAGAGGAGCAATGTGAATCTTGTAGTTCTTATATACCCGGTACTCGGGGAACGATTTTTCGCCACACACACGATGAAAGTGACTAAATTATCATGGCTGCCCGACAACCAACCTGCCTCCACAACCTCCCAATGATGGGGTGCCTGTAGCAGAGGACCTCGAAGGGACAGAGCTCTGAGAGGTGGGAATATGGCAATTGGCGGGTGTTGGAACTGTGTATGAAGGGGCCACCTACAGGTTCTATGCCCCTAAAACAGTGGTGTTTTAGATGTCAGGCTGCAAACCACCTTCTGAAAGCTGTTTAAAAACGGCATTGGCATAAGAAAGCATGTACCACCTGCACGAATGAGAGAAACGGGAAGACGATGCAGAAAAGGGGCTAGGTGGTCCTTGGCACTTGCCATCAATCGGCCAGTACCAAGGGATCGGCCAGCAATACATGTCCCAGAGTGTGGGGTTTGGGGTTGGGAACCAGTGCTTCTTCTCAAGGAGTGCCTAAGGAGGTTAGAGGTGTAGAGCAGCCGCCCTTCACCGCCACTCCTGCTTATGGAAGTAGGAATGCTGTTCATGTACTTTGAACAGAGCTGAGATCATGTGTGTAACGTTTGAAGAACTGCTCATTACAGACCCCATCAAAACGTTGAAGGAGTGCCCGGTGCTGAACAGGACCGGCGCCCACCTGCGGGCTTAGTGCCCCTCTGACAAAGGACGGTTGTAATAACTCCACGTAAAACAGAAGGAACAACAATGAAAGAATTCAGGTTCAAGTAGACCTGCGAGTGGAGCGCATAGGATATGGAAGATCTTGACAATTCCGGAGAGGAGCAAGAATCACTTTGATAGTGCTAGTGATGGGTTTTCCATTGAGGAGCTAAGCGTGCGTGCCCTGTGAATGATTGTGTGGTTGAGGTACGAGTAGACGGTTCCCGGATTTCTTGGCCATGTGAAGGGATGTGTTCATTGAAGACGATATATGATTCAGTGTTGGTCTTCCTTCCTCTTTGGTAGAGAAAGCCATCCATGTAATTCATGTAAGTCCTTATGCATGACATGTAGATATTGAGAGGTCTTTGGGAAGGGAAAGAGAGTCATTTTCTTGGGTAGTGATGAAGAAAGACATTTGTTAGATTTATTAATAAGTGTCATGTGTGTAACACAGAACTCTATGAGGAACCACAAACATGTGATACCAAAGGCCAGAACATGGTCTGTAGTGCCTGTTAAGTTCAAGTACAAGTGTGTGTTTGTAGATGCATTCACACGCTTCACACATGTTTGCAATGGTGGACAAAACCGTAGCTTCGGTTGCGAAGTCCTTGTGTTCCTTCATAGTGAGGTTCGGCTGTCCACATACGTTGATAAGTGACAAAGGCAGAGAGTTTGTGAACGAAGTGGGCAAAGAGGTCACCAAGATCACGAAAATAGAGCATTTCACTATTGCCTCTTATTGACCATCAGCAAATGGGCTTGTCAAGTCCCATAACCGAAAGGTAACAAATATTTTAAAGTATCTAGTAAGGGACAGTCCGTACCAGTGGGTGGAAATGTTTCCGTGGGCGGACTTGGTCCTAAAATGGCTTAAAATAGCTCCATCAGAGAAAAACTGAGTTTTGTAGTCTCTGGGCTGGACCCCGCCGCCCTATACCTTTGTCATTGACCCCCACTCCTTGCTATTATACAACATACAAGAATATCGGATAATGATGTGTAATTTGACTCGGAGAGTGTTTCAGATAACCAAAAGGTATTTGCTGAGGTCCAATGAGAGGTATAAGACAAGATATGATCAGTGTTTCCGAACGTGAACGTCTAATGTACAGATAGGGAACAGAATTTATCTTGAAAGGCTACCACCGAGAAAGCACAAACTGGAAGCCTCATATGTATGACCATTTCGAGTAAAAAAAAAATTAAAACTGAAACGGCGGTCATCCAAAATTCACGGACTGGGGCCAAAGGCTAGTATCATCTTTCGCATGTGCCGAGTCTGAGAAGAAGACGTGGTGTGGCATTTGAATAAGTTGGTACCCCCTTACCCCGGGCTACCTGGCTACCTGGAATAGGAAAGTGAGGAGGATATACAGGCAGGTGTCGGTGCCATACTTCGCGCACAAGAAATAGAGGAGTCTGCCACAAGTCGATTGAAAAGGTCATAAAAGTCAGGTTTATTTTATGCATGTCTCATTCCAAGTGTTTTATGAAAAGATGTACTAAATTATGTTCTAATTTTTCTGTTCTAAGCATATCACGGTTATATCTCTATTATATTGATATTTTCTGTTGTATTTACGTTTATATTAAGATTCGTCAAAATGATATTATTTTATGTTGATACCAATTTTTGCTATTAACAATATTTTCATATATGTTTTTTAATGTTGTTGTGCTGTGCGAAAAATTTGATTTATCTCTGTTGAGGACTTCGGTGTTGTGAAAGGTAATTGCCAATCATGGGCAGTAAATAAACATCATTACTAATCCTTTAATTTTTTAGTTCATGCAGTAGAAATAATAATGTTCAGTCATCGAGAAGGTTTTTTTATTATTTGCTATTTGAATTTGCTCTTTATTGCAGTGTCACGGATGTGTGTTAGAAATGTTCCTCTTGTGGTTTTAAATGTGTCAAACGAGTGTTGGGATGGTACATAATTTTTTCATCTCATTTTTAGTGTCATTTTTTTCCTTTGTTTTGTGTATGTAATATTTCATCTGGTGATATGAAACCTTTAATCCATGGAAGAAACTGTAAGTAAAACATATGATTAATATTCTAATTTTTATGATGATGTATGTAAACCTGAATTTTGTTTCTGTATGACCTCTTGTAGGCGTGTGATTCATCTTTGTGTAACCTGTAATTGTAACAAGCCAACCGGCCCTATTATCTTAATTTTAATTTTTGCATGCCCCCGACGGGGATGGTACTCAAACGGTAATGTAAAGAGGGAAAAAATGAGTAGGGAAAGGAATTTTTTTTTTTTAAGTGAGAAAAAAATTAAAAAAATAGGTAAAATCAGAAAAACAGAAGAAAATAAACGGGAATTCTGCGGACACAGAACTCGAGGGAGGACTGATGAACTAGTTGATCGTGATTATGGCGTCTACGGCTGTCCTGCTCAAGTGCCAATGGTCTTTTCCTTTGAGACAAAGAATAACAGTTATGCAGGGATTGACACTCAAAAAGTCAGTTACAGGTCAGCGTTGGTATCGGTGTCACTAAATCCTCTCTCGATTGGTTCTTGAGGAAATGTTGGGTCAAACAACTAATCATGATCAGGCTTAGGAACTCTGGTGAGATAGACCCTTGAGTGAGAGGATTCCCTGATAAGCCCGTAGAAAAAGGGCAAGTGCCATTCATGTGTGCCGAACCAAGTGCTATTTTTCAGAGCGCATTTTATAGTAACGTAACGTAATCATAATTAAGGGTGCCCTTGTAACTTTAAGAGAATAGAGTCTATGTAAAACGACCCCCTTGGGTATTATTTGTGCATGAAATACCTAAATTGATTAAACCCCCAATATGACCCGGATCAGGACAATATATATATATATATATATATATATATATATATATATATATATATATATATATATATATATATATATATATATATATATATAATCGTGTGTGTTGTTTGGGAGTAAATATGTAAGACTATATGTATTATTTATATTTAAGTAGTTGTAATCATAAAGGTATTTAGGTAACCTAGACTATACAGTATCCATTATAGTGAAATTTAGAAATAAATAATTTTTTCTTATACTGTTATGGCTATCTATCAAGTCGGTAGAAAGAAGCCTTTGTCAATACATTTGATCGAGGTCTTTTGTAGTGCAGCCTTTTTCCTTGTCAATGTAAGGTGCCCGTTTGTTATGGCTGCGGAAATCGTTAGCACCTGAAACCATTTTATAGCAAAGGCCCATCAGTTTTACAATCGAACATTTTGTAAAATCATAATTCCAAAATCGTGATGGAAAAATTCAGTGACGCAGATATAATTCTTTGAAATAAGTCATTAATTCTGTATTCTAATATCACTTTGCATATGCAAATCGCCTAATCTAATCTTGGCTCCGATTAAATTGTAATTGAAATAAAAGCGCAATTGATTGAATGATCGTTATTACGAGTGGCATAATGTATATGTTATAAAATTCCTAAGAGCTACAATTGTTTTCTACATTAGTGCATTCAATGTGTTTGAGTACTTCTATAAAAGCATTATATATGTAATGTAAAGCGAAGAGAAGATATCTCAAGATGTATGGTTAAAATTACAAAACATATCCGCAAAAGAAAATCATTCACATTAAGACTTGCTGAAGTGAAACATAAAACGTCTGCGTTAACTAATGCTCTCTCTCTCTCTATCTCTCTCTCTCTCTCTCTCTCTCTCTCTCTCTCTCTCTCTCTCTCTCTCTCTCCTCTCTCTCTAAGATTTCTTGTTTGTACAACAAAAACATGTTACGTCCTGCGTGTTGCAGAACGCAACTAAAAGGACAGCTTCGGCCTTGCAGTCTTGCTTCTCAGAAAAAGACTAAGCCTAGTCACAATAACTGTGGTAACTGCAGCTTTGTAGTTGGACTAGTAAGTCAAAGGTTAGCCTCACCACTAATAACTGGTTAATATCTGCAAAGGCATGCAATCGTAAAAACTCTTTGCCAGATTATAAGCTATGCCTGATGCGGCAACCGACCCCTTATTGTAGGGAAAAAGGGTGGTCAGAGAGTTTCAGTAGAAATGGATGGTGCATACTTCAGCCTAAATAAAGGAAACGTGCAGTTTGTTTTAATTGTTGCGATAACACTTCGAGGTGAATAATGAATATGCAGACCTCGCTAAGAATTATTTTATTGATTGTCTTATGTTCATTCTAAGGCCCGCCGAATGGTTGTAATTGACTTATGGCATTGTTCAGACTAGCACTCTCCCCGTTAAATTGTCGTCTTTTTTATAAAATAAAATAAATGTATGGCGCTATTATAAAACATTAATTTGATTCCGGAAAATGGGTGTCTTTCTCTCGCAAATGGCAATTGCAGCATATGCTTTTTATTTAACGAATTTAAAGAACAGCATTAGCATAGCAGCTGTATTGCTCATAACTAATCGCTTGGGCTTCTATCAATTTTCAAGTAATACTTAGTTGCACCTCCACCCATCACGGCGTAATCTCGATTCTGAATATGTCTATTGAAAACCGATATAGAGTGCCATTTAGTTGTTCATATATCTCACTTGTCCTCTTTGATAAATTTCAAGTATAATTCCATGCAAGTAATAAAGTTAATTAAGAGTGACAGGGAGTATATCTTTTTGTTCGTTAGAGCTTTAAGGTCCCGTTTAAATGCTCGTTGAATTTACGTCTAATCCAACTAAACGATATTGACGTCACTGAGGAAATGCAATTTGGCTCCAGTGAAATCCTTTATGAGAGACGGAATTTATGGTGGACTGAAAAACGTTTTCCATGAGGGATGGAATTTTGGTTATATGGCAGGACTTTGTATGACATCGCATCTCATTGCAGTTGCAATTTTCATTGAATGTTTAATTTAATTTCAGTAACGATCTTACGTGAAACATTACTAGGAAATCAGTAATAAATTTTCACTGGTAGGTGTATTTTGGTTCGAGTATCGAACTTATTTACGAGGTATTCAGGTGTTATCCTTTTACGATAGATTCCATTTCATTCATCTTTGCAACATTAACATTCTGATTACATTTCGTTTTAAAAGACAAAGGAATTCTATAAGATAAACAATATACTCTCAAAGGGTTTCACTTAGGTGAATTTTATTTTTTCTTATGGACAATCTTTCAAGGAATTTTTTTTTTCAAGTACAAGTTAGCTTTCGTGAAATAATTAGACTTTTAAGGAGATATGACTGATCAGTTTTTATGTTACTGATATTATTTTATTTTTTATATTTTTTTCGTTAATATTTTCTTTCCGCACTTGGGTATTAACAATAACAACAACAATAATAATAATAATAATAATAATAATAATAATAATAATAATAATAATAATAATAATAATAATAATAATAATAATAATAATAATAATGAAACTGTTTATTATTATCTGTAGTTATTACGTAATGTGTATATTCTGAATTGTTATTAACAGAAGTTTTGTACTGACCAATAGTTATTTTTGTAGCCTTATTTTTTATAAATCAAGTTGGGCAAAATAATAAGATAATAAAAGCTAATGTTCTTACTAAAGCCTTAGAACATAAGCTAGTCGCATCTCAAAGAACCATTGAAAGAATAATAATGGAAGTAACACAAAGAGATAGAAAAAGAGCAACATGGATACGAGAGCAAGATAAAGTAGAAGATATTCTAACTACAAGTAAGGAAAATGAAATGTGGGCAGGACATATAGTGACAATAACAGATCATAAATGGACTAAAAGAATATCAGATAATAGATGAACATTAAGAATAACAGAATAGGTCTCTAGAGATTGCAAACGAGGCAGGTGAAGGAATAGAAGACGATGAATTAGTGGAGGCTATGTCTGAGGCCTGTGTTCTGCAATGGCATAGCAACGGCTGATGATACACATACACACACACACACACATATATATATATATATATATGCATACATATATGTATGTATATATATATATATATATATGTGTGTGTGTGTGTGTGTTTGTGTATGTGTTTGTATATATATATATATATATATATGTATATATATATATATATATATATATTTGTATGTATATATATACACATATATATGTATATGTATTTATATATAGATAAATAAATAAATATATATATATATATATATATATATATGAATGTAGGATAATAAGTCACAGTAAAATGTAAAGAATTGTCAAATTATCTCAAACTTGACTTTTTGGGGAGGGTTGTGGCTGGCATGCAGGAGACGAGAGAGAAGTATGAGGTGGAAGAGGGTGTTATTGTTTGGAGGAAGAATCTCACTTCTTAAGAATTTCGGGTAAAATATTTTCATATGACCGACAATCCTAAACCTCTGGTAGAATGGATTTGAGTGCTAAAGTTCGTAAATAATAATCGTAATTGGGAGGGGGAATAATGAAAGTTATAAATTCTTAAGAACAATCTTTGGGATTTTAAATCGGCAAATCGAAAATCATTTCAGAACCACTGTTTTGGGTTAAAATCTAGATCACGAACTTATAAACTTTTACCTGATATCTATACGATAACAACTTGATAATTTATTGTTTGCAGATTTAAATTTACAGGTCATCAGAAATTTGTTAACAAAAGGGAAATTAACTTCCTATGACGATATTGTGAACAGGTCAAAGCCAAAAATTCGGCTCGGGTGTACTTGTAAATTTGTTGGTGTTTAAAACTCTTTTAATTCTTACAATTTATCGTCCCTAGATCGGTCTTGAGGTTGAAAAATTCTTGTTAATGTGGGTATAAATTATTAATAGCAAAATATTGGGAAAATATTACGTAATTTTAAAGTCTTTTATATGTTGTCATCATCATTTGTAGTTAGTCCACTGCAGGACAAAGGCCTCAGACATGTCCTTCCACATGGGTCTGTTTAAGGTCTTTCTATGTCAGTATATACCAGCAAATTTTTTTTTATTCCTGTTGAATCATAGCCAAGTACTGAAAACTTACCAACAAGCTACAATGGTGTGGAAATGGGTTGATTTCGATTTTAAGTACAAAAAACCTGAATTTGCCGGTAATAAGTATGGGAGCATTGTTATCAACTTTTATCTCTCTTTGTAGCTAGATGGTATGTCACTGGAGCGTCAGCTTCTTGGATCTGGGTTCGATTCCCTGTCCGACCAGAAGCTATTATCATAAAAGTTGATTGACCCTTGGGTCTCTGATCCCGAGGTAGAGTGAATCCTGATGCTAAGAGGTATATGTGGCTTAAATGAATATATATGAAAAAAAACACGTATAAATGTGCTAAACTTATTATATATATATATATATATATATGTGTGTGTGTGTGTGTGTGTATGTATGAGCACTCGTGTTAATTTGGACTGTCAGTGGGCAACTATATGTACCTCTCTCTCTCTCTCTCTCTCTCTCTCTCTCTCTCTCTCTCTCTCTTCTCAAAAGCAGAAGAGTCTGTTTAATAGAGGGATTTCTAACAGTAATTCATTTAACAAAGTCATAATAATAACATTTATTTATGGATCAAAAGTTCAATTAACAAATTAGTTATTCTCAACGTTGTATATACAGTTGTGTGTGTATTAGTATACTATATATATGTCTGTATATATATTTAGGGGTTACCAAGATTTTTATTTAGATATTAGGGGGAATCCATCGAAAGAAAACTTTCCGGCACTCACTTACCAATTAATACTTTAACTGCTAATTCGACGATGAATCCCCTGTGAAATGAAATTTTTACAATATATGGACACACACACATATATATATATATGTATATATATATATATATATATATATGTATCTATATATATATATATATATATACACACAATCCCGTACTTCTTTATTATGCTATAAAAGTTCCACACTGATATAAGACTTGTAAAAAACTCTGTGTACTTTTGTACATTACACACCAAATTTTAAAGGTCTTCTGCATTATCTGTGGACTGGGTCACTAAAATTTTAGTGACCAAGCGCACATATGATGCATGAAAGCTTTAGATTTCGCTTTGTATTATGCAAAGATACACAATTGTAGAATTTTTATAAAACACATACACACACACACACTTATATATATATATATATATATTATGTATGTATGTATATGTATATGATCATGGTAGTCCGTTGGTATTACAAGCAGCTTGAAAAGCTAGGTTTGCTAATTAGTGTGAGCTATCAGTGGTTAGTAACCAAGTGTTACAGTATTTGGTTGTAGTTAAATAGAGTTAAGTTAGATCCAAAACCATCGCTCACTCCACCCAACTATAAATTGGAATCAACATCTCCGGGAATTAAGAAAAATGACCTGATTAGTTGACACCCGTATAGACTTTCAGAGAAACCAGAAACAGTGCTTTTATAGTACTACTAATGCCACGAAGAAAGAGGTGTACAGTATAGTGGGCTCGCTGTAAGTCACTGGTGTTAATTAAAGTCCTCAAAAGGAAGACTACATTTATATCCCACGTGGATAAAGGCTTAACAATGAAAATTGTATATATATACACACACTTATTTATATATGTATATATATATGTATATATGATGGGAATAACACTAAAGACAGAAAAATAGCTGCATGTATACAAGAGCCAACTAAAATTGAGGATATTGTAATTACATGAAGAAAAAGAAATGGACATGGGTAGAACATATAATGAGAATAACAGACAGTAGATGAATATTAAGAATAACAGAATGGGTACCTAGAGATTGTAAAAGAAGCAGGGGAAGGAACAAAAGACGATGGATTTACGAACTAAGAAAGTTTGCGTGAGTGGACTAACACAGAAAGACCATAAACAGACGCAAGTGGAAGGACATGTCTGAGGCCTTTGTTCTGCGGTGGACTATAAACGGCTGTTGCTGCTGCTGATGGCGATGGTATATATATATACTAGAGAGAAAGATTGATGAAAGGTTGAGAGATGAACAAGCAGAATTTAAAACATTTAGAAGTTGTACTGAGCAAATTTTAATTTTGAGACATGTACAGTAATGCATAGAATATAGAAATCCACTTTTTATGGCATTTGTAGACTATTTGAAAGCCTTTGATAGTGTGCACCGGCCAATTTTTTGGAGAGTTGTGCATTTTTATGGAATTCCTCTTAAATAAGTGAGTTTCAGTAAGTCTGTTCATGAGCATAGCAAGTGCAAAGTTAATTTTAGTGGTATTTCAAGGGAATGTGTTGTCACCTATGTTGTTTATCCTCCTCATGGATTTTGTAATGCGTTGAACAGTTGGAAATGGTGGAGAAGGATTGGACTGGATTGGTAACAGGGAATTAGCTGACCTAGAGTATGCTGATGATGCTATCCTTAGCATAACACCACAGGATTTGCAATGCTTGCCTAACAGAATGAATGAAGACTCACATGAGGTTGAGCTCAAGTTAAACAGAAGAAAGACAGTTGATGAGAACGGAATATACAATGCAAGATGAAATATCATTGGAAGGAGAAAGGATTAATGAGGTAGAATCATTTAAGTATTTAACTATGATGGCTAATACAAGGTCATTAGAATTGGATCTTAGTGGAAGATCGAAAAAAGTAAATCAGACAATGGCTAGGTTAGGCAAAATTTGAAAATCAAATCGCCTTAGATTACATATAAAAATCAGGCTATATATCAGTTTAGTGAGATCAGTGTTATTCTATAGACATGAGCGGTGGTATGACAATGAAAAAATATCCAACCTATTTAGTACATTTGAGAACAAAGCCCTCAGAATAATTTTGGGAGTTAAATGGCTGGACAGGATTAGAAATGAAACTATAAGAGCGATCAACTCGAGTGCCATATGAGGATGAGATCATGGTGAGGGGTAGATGGAGATGGTTTGGGATTGCTCTTTGCACTCCAAAAGAGAGATTAGTTCACCAAACATATAACTAAGGTCCACAAGACACTAGAAGAGTTGGAAGACCCAAGCCTACATGGCTGAGAACAATGAAACCTGAAGTGGGAGATGGTGAGTGGAGAAGTATTTTCAAGCTCAAGATAGAGACAGCTGGCGAAATCTAACCGAGCCCCTTGCATCAATAGGCGATGTAGATGATGATGATATATATATATATATATATATAATATATGTGTGTATGTATATATATATATATATATATATATATATATATATGTGTGTGTATATACATGTATATGTATATATATATATATATATATACAGAGAGAGAGAGAGAGAGAGAGAGAGAGAGAGAGAGAAGAATATTGTTGGTGAAGAAGAAAGTGGCATGTCAAGAATTTTATAGCTCTCTCCCTCTCTCTTCTTTTATTTTATATATATATATATATATATATACATACATATATATATATATACACACATATATGTGTATATATATATATATGAGAGAGAGAGAGAGAGAGAGAGAGAGAGAGAGAGAGAGAGAGTTGAAGGTTTTGCTGAAGAAAAAAGTGGAATGTCAAGAATTCTATAGCTCTCTCCTTCTCTCTTCTTTTATTATTATTATTATTATTATTATTATTATTATTATTATTATTATTATTATTATTATTATTATTATTATTATTATATGTATATACATATATATATATATATATATATATATGTATATGTGTATAGTTATCTGTTTGATTGTTTCTCCAATAGTTTGCCCTCTTTAAGTTTTGACTAGCAAACGAACCTATAATATTAGTTTGAAGAATGATAAATAAAGAGGTTAAGGTCCAAAGATGGAAATACCAAGAATTAGTAAAGTTTGAAGCAAGATTTGATAGTTAAGTAACCAGAGAAGAAACATCAACAAAGGATGGAAAGGGACAAGGAAATGTAAAAGTCAAGGCGAGGAGAATTGTCGAGGTTTGACACTCCATAAGATTGAACTGATAAGGTTTCAAACGATCCCGAGATTGATGACCAGCGCAGAAAGAAAAACTGTCCTGAACAATGTCTTTTGAAAATATTTGCTCAAGATCTTTTGTTTGCTTCTACGGTGAACATTTCTGAAACCGTTTCAAAGAGCAAGTCGATGGTGTGGAAAATAGATGATGTATTTCGCTTGTCTGTAACATAGAAAGAGAGAAAGGTTACTTGATCAATGTAACATTAGTTCTTTTTGGTCATGTTATCGATTGACAACGAAATTTCTTGCAAAATATTGCGTGAATAATATCCATCTCTGACGGGTTGTTTGAACATTGAGATCAGTAGAATTTTATAGGATGACAAATTTAATGGTAAAATATATTTTTGAGTGTTTCTACACTTATAAAAGTAAATTAATACGCTCATATTTTTCACATTTTATACAAGAATAACCGAGAATTTAAATGTAAAAATATTTCACATTTATTAAGAACGTCTGTCCTGTTTCTTATTGACATGTGCGGATACAAGGTGCTCATTTTCGTTACCATAAAAACTTGAAGGTTATTATTATTATTATTATTATTATTATTATTATTATTATTATTATTATTATTAGTCAAGTTACAACCCTAGTTGGAAAAGCAAGATTCTATAAGCCCAAGGGCCCCAACAAGGAAAAATAGCCCAATGAAGAAAGGAAATAAGGAAATAAATAAACGATGAGAAAAAATGAACAAAAATTACTTTAAAAATAGTAACATCAAAACAGATATGTCATATATAAACTATAAAAAGACTTATTTCAGCCTGTTCAACATAAAAACATTTGCCTCAAGTTTGAACTTTTGAAATTCTACTGATTCTACTACCTGATTAGGAAGATCATTCCACAGCTTGGTTACGGCTGGAATAAAACTTCTAGAATACTGTACAGTATTGAGCATAATGATGGAGAAGTCCTGATTATTAGAATTAACTGCCTGCCTAGTATTACGAACAAGATGGAACTGTCCAGGAAGATTTGAATGTAAAGTATTGTCAGAATAATGGAAAATTTTATGCAACATGCATAATGATCTAATTAAACGACGTGCCAAAGAGCAATATTTAGATCAGTAATAAGAAATTTGATAGACCTCAAGTTTCTGTCCAACAAATTAAGATGAGAATCAGCAGCTGAAGACCAGACAGGAGAACAATACTCGAAACAAGGTAGAATGAAAGAATTAAGACACTTCTTCAGAATAGATTGATCACCAGAAATCTTAAAAGCCTTTCTGAATAAGCCAATAAGCCAGATATCACATTCCTATACTCACTATGGTGCCCATCAACAACAACTTTTTCAGATCTATTACTTAAAGATGAAATAATAATGCTAAGAAACGACCCACCCACTCCCAATCGTTTGAAAACAAGGGCCTCATGATTAACACGGTCAAAGGCAGCACAAAAATCAAGGCCAGTCATTTGAACTTTCTAGCCACAATCAAGGAATTTCTGTACAGCACTGGAAATTGTAAGAAGAACATCACATGCTCGAATGCCTTTACGAAAACCAAATTGCAAACTAGGGAACTGATGATTACCTTCAGCAAACCTCTGAAGTCGTTTTGCCAGAAGACGTTTAAAAACTTTAGATAATATGGGATTTATGGAAATTGGGAGGCAATCAGTTGGACTCGAGTTACCACAAACACATTTACTTAGTGGGAGTTACCACAAACACATTTACTTAGAGGGGGAACATTACCAATTCTCCAACAATTGCTAAAAGCTCCTCTTCTTGCTAACTTGCGCAGAATAACAGATAACTTTGGAGCTAGGAAATCTGTAGTCTTTATAATAAACAAAGGAAAAATACCATTTAAGTGTACACCTCCATAGGTATCAAGGTCCATTAAAAGGGCTTTAGTTTCACGAGATCGAAAAGCTAAACTAATTAGTTTAGCCTCAGGAAAAGAGGAATGATGAAGTTCTAGTTTTTCATTACTCTGTTTCAGTCAAACACATCAGCCAAAAGGGTTGCCTTTTCCTTTGGACAGTGATTAACAGAGCCATCTGGTTTAAGTAAAGGAGGAACTGTTGCATCTACACCAAATAGTACAGATTTAAAGGTTGTATACCACTTATGCTCCTAGGTTGTACCAGCAAGGGTTTCATTTACGGTTAAATTGTATTCTTTTTTAGTTGAAGCATAAACTCTCTGAGCAAAGCTCTAAGCTGAGTATAATTATTCAAGGTCAAATCTGATCTGTTACCCTTCCAAAGATGATAGGCCTCCTGCTTCTCCAAATAAGTATGTCTACAATCATCATTGAACCACGTTTTTTCCTTCACTCGGTACCTTAGCACATGAGAAAGGATATGCGTATCAATTATATTGAGTAGATACTCATTCAAAGGGACAACAGGATCAACACTACTATACAATTGTGACTAATTCAAGCCAAAAAGATCATGAGGTGAAGAAAAGGGTTTTCGAGATGATTCAATTTTCCTTTATGAGACCATCTAGCAGAACTACCCTGCAACCAGCAAGTCGTCAGATGGACCTCTAAGGGCGTGAAATCTCCAATTTATGGGTTGAAGAGCTGATGCTAACTTAACTTGTATGCTGCATGTTCTCAAATCAACCATTTAAAAAAATTTAGATCTGAAGCAGTGCAGTTCTACTTTAATGTGACACTTACTCTGGCACACACAGGTGGATTTCGCCAAAGAAGAGCATAAAGTGATTAATTTGTTGCTATGGAACAATTAGGAGAAACACTTCATAGTGAAAGGAAAAATCTATATGTGTCATAATAGAAGTAAGAATATATTCTGATAGAATACATTAAAAGGTAATATGAAAGGGGTTAAGAATGTATAGCATAGAAAATATTTGTTGCGAGCGACATAAGGTTCTTATGGTGAAAATAAAGAGCTTGTTAGAATCTGTAGCCCCTGGAAAAGTGAGTAGTTTGTTGTAAAGTCAATGTCACGCTATGAATTCATTATTGTTTAATATCCTCATCGGTGAGTGATAGGAGAAGTCACAGGAATGAAATTGAATGCATAATTAAATTTTTCTGATATTGAAATCGGTCGTAGAGTTGAATGGTTGATATCTGTATATGATATAGTATAATTTGAGGATTGCGAAGAGAAACTTTAAGTATTGAAATATTTCACAAGACTTCAAACAAGGATTCATATTAAATGTAACTATGAGGAAAGTTTCTTTAGTCAGTGGAAATCAGGTAGACTTAGCAATGAATGGGTGAGGGAGTGGTGGCAGTTGGTTCATATAGGCATGTTGATGTAAATATGATGGGTAAAGGCAAGATGAGGAAATAGTCGAGTTACAAAATAGGTGAAGTAAGGTGTGTGTAAGCGTGTGTCAAAGATTGGGAAGATACTTTGGGTATACGGTATGTAGAAGTCAAGTTAGGTAAGATTGCATAAATGGATTAACTAGCAACTCTGTTTTATAGAGTTGTATCTTTATTTTGAATGTAAATGGAAAGAAAACGGTGATGTTGTTGAGAATTGTTTTTTGAGTATATGTGGCATAAAAAGAAATAGAAGGGTGCGAAATGTGAAGAAATGTATAATAGCTAATACAGTTTTATAGGTAATATGATGGATAAAAGTGTTTGTAAATAATTTGATCATTTGGGAAGAATTGGTTGGCAAAATGGTAATACAATCCAAAAGGGATTGGATGCAGGAGAGGAAGAGTTTGAATGCTCTAGATACAAGTTGTAAGGAGGTATTTTAAAATAAACAGCTTGATATCCATGAAGCAATAAAGAGCATATTGTACAGTTAGATTCAAAAGTCCTCTGACATTCAGGGGAAATTGTTCATCTGATGTCTCTAGTGTCATCATGATAATACAGATAAAGGGCTGCTCTTGTTACTAATTCTACAACATGGGTGGAGCCTTGTCCAACCTCAACAAACGGATACAAATATTACATATCGAGTTGCCACATTTCATTCTGAGTTACATACATGCAGTGTATACAGTATTTATGTATATGTATGTATATATATGCATATATATATATATATATATATATATATATATAAATTTATATCATGAATCCATAAAAGCATGTAGAAATTAATGGACTGTCATAGCTAAATAATTCCTTCCGTTAACGGCTACATTACATTGTTCCGAGTTCCAACATTAGTCTTCTTCGAGTCATTCATGAAAATAGTTTCTTTTATGGTTTGATGCTGTAAAATGTTCATGAAAACACCATAAATGAGTTATACCAGTCTTGAGAACATTCAGAGAGAGAGAGAGAGAGAGAGAGAGAGAGAGAGAGAGAGAGAGAGATTACTGCAGTTAATATAGTAATCAACCGCATAAATTCATTTTTAGACATTGATTCATATAGTTTTGTTTTTTGGCCGATTATGCAGTGTTTCCAATAAAAATTGTTGTATTATATTTCCAAAACTTATCATTATTTTTCAAATACTAGATTAACTGCTAAAGAATTTCGTCGGCCTTTAGTTATTTATAGAGGCAATATTTCGTAATACGTAAGGATACTTTACTGTAAAATACTTCCCAAATCATTCAAATTCAAGGGGATGAGTCATCTCAATCTTTACTGTAGACTCTAAGCCACTTGCCCTTTATTCATCAAATTTTTTACATTTCCTTTTTGGTGATCTTTGCCGTCACATCGTCTGTGTTCATTGCCAATAACGATAAGCATTGTCATTTGAACGAAAATTCTAAACATATACAGTAATATCTTTGCTACGTTGCTGTTTCGATCGTTATCGGAAGACCTTTAATTCGCTTGATAATTAGTGAGGCCCTATGACTAAAGTGGAGATAGCTGTCACAGAGTATAGATAACAGAATTTTCTTGCCGGATTCCAATCCTGATCAAGTAATGGGTGATTTTGAATATATCTGTAATTGGTGAGCCGTTGTCGTTTGGGTGTTTGGAGGATTTGTTAGTAAAGATTCTTATACCAACGTTTGCCCGGCTTGATGCTATACTACTTACTTAGATCGTTACGTTCTGTAGTCCGCCATATACCACAAGTTTTCTAGTTAGTATATTCATTACTAAAGTGCTTTCTGGGATAATTTGCCCGCTTGCTTCAAAATCAACCAAGATAGTTCTGTTAACTGGAATAATGATAAAGGAATGTGATGATAATTGTATAAAAGATCTGAGTGAAACCTCTCATTCATAGAAGCATGCTTCCCAGTCCAGGTTTGCCTTCTGTTTCGATGGAGATTGTAAAGATGAGGCTTGTATTAGATTGAAAGAATTGAAATACTGTATACAAAATGCCTTATTTCTGAATCCAGCTAATGAATATCTTGCCTTGGCTTTGCACAAATTCCGAATGGTTCCAAGTTAGAATGGTGAAGTGAAGGAGTTTCACCATGCTGCTCGGAAGATATTTTTTTCAGGAGTGATAGTGAGAGGCTAGGAACTAAAATTGACAGCCTGAGAGAAGCACCTTATCAGAAAGGCATTCATTTTAAAAATAAAGAATATGTTAATTGTATAAATGATAAAGAATGGAAAAAGGAACACAAATGATAAAGAATAGAGACCTGAAATGACATATTTGGGGATAGAGGAAGAAGCTCAAAAACATAAAATCTAAAGTGAAAGAACATATCTTTGACTCAAAGGACATTACTCAGCTGGGGGATTCGGTGATAGAAAGGACAATCAAACATTTAGTTTAGAGATATTTTAATATTTTGTCTTCCCATTCCCAGTTTTTGCATCACCTTTAGGAATTATGATTTAACTACTACCTTGATACGCTGAGAAGCTATGCTGGCTGGCCATTGCTCGAACATTCGGAACTAGAGTTTCAAGGATAGCGATGTATTTTTTGCTTAAGTGACCATCGATTTGGAGTAAATCATGGTCCAAGGGCCCACATCCAGTCCCACAAAGATGTGATAATTCTGCCACTTGATCAGTCAAAAAGGACGCTGAAAATAGGGTCTTTATCATATAGAGTTAAGCTTATTTGAATCAAGATTAGCAGAACGCTGTGTAGGAAAAGGGTGAGAAGTCAGCTTGATCTCCAAAAATGTAATTTTCCCAAAATAAAGCTACTAGCAATTGTATAATAATTGATAACTTACGGATAACTTACCTTTCGGAAAAATTAGTATATCGTAATTTTATGATAGAATTTCGAAAAATTTCGTTAGTCTGAGAGAAAGAAACTTTTTTTAATAAGTTTATTGTTAAAACAAATTTCTCGAAAGTTTGGCTAGAATGTATTAGTGGTCTCGTTTACCTGAATACAACGTATTTTAGACTCAATTAACTAAACAGTGATTGTGTTTCAAGGTGCTGTGCTGTCATCAGTATTCACTGTAACCATCATTGATTATCTATTATGCAAAGTTTATACTTAACTTTCGTTACTAATAAACCCTCCAACAACAACAGCTATTTCATTCTGCTGCTACTGATATTGCTTCTAGCTATTACAAATCAACTAATGATGAATTAGATTAGCAATATTTGCTAGAACAATAACATTTATCAAATTAGATTTAGGGAATGATACAATATTTTACAAGCTGAATCAAGAATTTTCATTTAACCTCTCTCCACAAGGACCACAACCACTAGAACAGAAATTACTTCCTTATTTCCTCAGTGTTGGACTAGTGCGGGGTTAAAGAGATATCTTTTCCAACCCTTCCCTTGAAAGTGTCTATTGGGCCCCTCGCAAGGCAAAAGAGTTAGATGACATATATAATATATATATATATATATATATATATATATATATATATATATATATATATGTATGTATATATATATTCATTAAGGTTGCACAAGGCTTCGCCCATTTCATAGAAGTAGTAAGAAGAGCAACCATTTATCAGTCATGTCTTGATAACACTGGGACACCTCGGGAACGATTTCACTTGATTATCGGGGACTTTTGAATCTAACTGTACATGACAGAAAGAGGCAAATAGCAGTAGGCTACGTGTAGTGGATTTTAGGTAATTGAAGTGGCATACCTTGCAGAAGGTATCTGCACAAGGGTTAATCTTCGTGTTATTAGTCTTATTATGAATGTGCCTAATCATAGTTCTAACAACAGCAGCTACTTTATCTACTGCTACTGATATTACTACTAGCTATTACAAATCAACTGATAATGAATTATGCTTGTAATATTTGCTAGAACATTAACAGTTATCAAATTAGATTAAGGTATTGATACAATATTTTACAAGCTGTATCATGAATCTTCATTCAACCACTCTCCACAAGGTCCACAACCACTAAAACAGAAATGACTTCCTTGATACCTCAGTGTTGGACTGGCGTTAGGGGAAGTGGAAATTCTCCTCTCTCTCTCCCCCCACCCCGACTCTTCCCTTGAAGGTGTCTACTGGGCCCTACCAAGGAAAAAAGGGAATGACAAATAATGATATATATATATATATATATATATATATATATATATATATATATATATATAAGTATATATATATATATATATATATATATATATATATATATATATATATATATATGCATATATATAAATGTGTGTGTGTATGTATGTTTTGCATATTTTGTAGTTGACAGTCGAGATATGAAATGATAACATAGAATGAAATATAGCAACTCAATTTGTAATATTTTTGTGTGTGTTCGCTGAGGTTGGACAAGGCCCCGTCCATTTCGTGGAAGTAGTAAGAAGAGCAACCCTTTATCTGTTTTATCTTGGTAACACTAGAGACATCTGAGGAATGATTTCCCCTAAGTGTCGGGGAACTTTAGACTCAAAAGAAGTTGGAACCTAACTGCTAACTGCAGTTCAGGATTTACCCTTTCATGAGAAGAGGCTAGGGTTCGATTGAGCACGATATTGACTCACTAGGGGTATTTTGAATGAATTACTATCAGTTGGGTCACCTGGTTGGGCTGGGAAGTCAGGGAAAGCACGCTGGTAAGAGACTGATGGAAGCAACCTGGCCTTTCAGTAGAAAGGGCTAGGGTTCGATCCCAAGTATGAGGTAGAATATTATATATATATATATATATATATATATATATATATATATATATATATATATATATATATATATATTTCTTGGCAGTCTTGCCAAGCGGCAATGCCAGACATATAACTACTCGATCTCTCCCCGTCCTCCGCATAGGGGTGAGAAGAAATAGTCATACCCGGGTGATAGGGGATACCCAGAGAGGTAGGCTACATTTGGAAACCATGGCTGACGTGTTGTAGTTAGGAAATGGAATGGGAAGGGTTGAATCTGTGTGTGTGCATTTATATCTAAATATTTAGCCGCCACTTTTGACAGATCACATTCACTATTATATATAATTGGGGGGGGGGGGTCTGACAGAATTCTATAAAATTAGTTTTTAGAAAACAAGGGAATCTCCTATGTGAAAGGAACAAAATTGACACCAGTGACTTTTTATCCTGATTTAAGCTGTGAAAAACGTGTTTAGTTGTAGGACATTAAGTATTTGCATATACAGTATAGTTGTTGGCTGGTATGTTAATAAAAGGCTTATTATATTAAGTATCAGTGTTAAAACGGTAGAATTGTGTGTATAGAACTGACCTTGACATAACTAAAATCAAATAAAGAACCTGAAGAGTCACACATGAGAGTCGCTTATAACGTAGTATTGGGGAAAATTAGCGAATATGAGAGGGGTTCGGAGAGTAACTTGAAGTTTGTTGTCGTAAAAAAAAGGAAAATTGACATTCTAAGAACTGGAAATGAATGCCAGTCAGGACCAGGTTTTCTTTATAAGTTAATGTGTTTCCTTGTTGCATCACAAAATGATTTGCGTCATTGAAGTAAGTATGTCTTTTTAAGGATTGATGATCGCCTTATTTAATGTTTAACATGTAATAGTTGGCAACGTTATTCTCGTTTCCACCATGATTGTCTTGAATACGCTTTCCACTAAAGATTTTAAATCCGAAAGGAAGTGAATATGTAAATTCTCCTTACAAAGTCGTATATAAATTTACCCTTGGTAGCTGACTAGAGTTAAGCGTTTAACATAACATATAAAAGCAATCAAGCGCAGTATTGGGATTTCTATTTATTCAATCGTTTACTTTTGCATTTCAAAGCATTTCAAATGTTGAATGTGAAAGGGAAAATATTATAATAAGCCTGGGTGGAAAGACGGCTTGGGCGTTGATCACTCATGAGCCACATTTAACCCTGTGTTCATTCTATAATTCTGGATTTTCACAAAAAAATGCAGAACTGGCATGTTATAAGATGTAAACAGAGGACGACATTTATGTTATTCCTTAATTCCAATCAATCATGGAATTAAGGGATAACATAATGTTAACCCAGGTCAGATTAATGTACATTGTTTTGAAATTAGCATTAGGTGTTTTTTCAGTTTGAAGGAGAGATAAAATCTATACATTTTCATGGAATGGTCTGTTGCACAAGCTGAAGATTTTCCTGAAACGTCAACACAGACCTCGTTATGAGTCACCTAAAAATTTATAGATATTGACTAAAAGAAGACAGCAATTGGCATAGTGATGGAGCTAGCTATATATACCAGCGGTCGACAACCTTCCAAACTTCACGGACCACTAAATGCATAATTCTAAATTTGGCGGACCACTAACATGAATTTTAAAAAAAGAAGGTAAATACATTTATATAACTAGAAGGGGCACTCGATAGAGCCATACCTTCACCACTGCAGTTTGTCAACAAAATATATTAAACTGATGATGTTGTGGGTATTTGATCTCAAAACACATATATCACAAGGTAGGCAATGGAATTATGGACATTTTGGCGCTTGTTTCATGCAAATCAGATAAAAGTCGGTCACGATATGGCAAAAAGATGTTTTTTACTTTTTCGTGACCTTGACATTGACCTTTGATCCAATCACTCGAAAAAATGTAATAAAATTGTCCTTGTATCATGGCCAATCATCTCACCAAATTTCATGAGATTCGGTCAAATGTTTTTTTAGTTAATGCTAATCACGAACACACATAAAAAACAAATAAATACACAAACAAGAGTAATGACATCACTGTATCATGTTACATATCTCAAAATGGGCAATTGAATTATGCACCTTTTGGCAGTAGTGTCATGCCAATCAGATAGAAATTTACCGTTATATCAAAAAGACATTTTCTACCTTTTCGTGACCTTGACCTTCACGTTGACATTTGTGACTCAATCACTCCCAAAATCCAATTAAATTGACACATAGACAGTCATCCCATCAAATTTCATGAGATTCGGTCAAATAGTTTTGGAGCTATGCGAATCACAACCACACACACAGACATACTAACATATGCTTATCAAAACATAACCTTCACCGCAACGAATTTGGTGAAGGTAATAACAATCAGAGAACTTTTGTATTAATATTAAACGCAATATTTTATATAAAGTTCAAGTTTGATTATTAAAAAGTCAATGAAAATTTTAATCTTATTCAAGTATTACATATTTTTAGTGTGATGTTTACTCCTGCATGTTTGAAATAAGTTTGTGGGTTTTTGTCTCCAATTACGTAACTGGAAGATGGAAAGCCCATTTTATGTCATTCCGAGATCGGTAGCGAGCCTTAATTGCTAAGGCTGATGTAAATGTCTTTTCATACAATTAGGCCTATATTATTGAAATTTTGATAATAAATTCCATGCTTTTCATTCAGTGAAAGGTATTCACTTTTTAGGTAGAGCCAAAAATGAAGTCTTGATAAGGATGACTGGAATTTAGATGTTTGAGACTATCGTTGCATAATAGATTGACGAGGCTCTCTTTAACATTCATGCGTATATTTTTTAATGTTAATTTAAATGTTTGGTAGAAACGGATCTATCATCCGCATATTGCTATGCCTGGGATCTTCTTCCTTTGTGCTATAACAACCCAAAAATTCTGTAGATGACTGTAAGTGCTTTCGAAATGTTATCAGACAAGAAGCCTTTAATAAAGATATGTCTTCAGAAGTCATTTTTTTCTAAAGGTTTTTTTTTATTTTATTTTATTTTTTTTAATGCATTCTTTGGAAAAATTAAACGGATCCATTACCTAAGCTGAGTTTTTTTTTTTTTTTTTTTTTTTTTTTTTTTTTTTTTTTTTTTTTTTTTTTTTATTGCAAGGGACTTTCAGAACACGATACCAGGATTTTGGATAAATCAAAATGTCATAATTTCCTTTTAGCTCCACTTCGAATATTCTTTCTAATGGTGCCTGACGAGGGCTGTGGATACTCTGATACATTGATCTGGTCACGGTTAAGTGAAGTATAAATATTACCAATAGTTATTCTATCTTTGGTTTTATCGAAATACAAAATGTTTGCTTGATTTTTCTTACTAATGATGGGTCTGTTATATTCCACTCTATTTGAATCTGAAAGTCAAAACAAAAAGGAAGAATTGATAATTTGAGCAGCAGTTACTCATCGTGTTTGATAAGTTTTGGGTCGTGCAACAATTAAACACTGTCTCTTTCACTGTTGCCTGGCTCTAGCTGAAACAGGAAAGGTAGATAAGTATGTTCGATACAGTTATGAAACAGGTAGAACATGTTCCGTTTTATTTAATATGCGTTTTATGTAGGCCTACACTATATCAGGAAAAAATGTATTTATGATTTTTAATTTTCTTTTAGTTTATATTGCTGTTAGTTAATTGATTATGTTATTTACTGTTAGATGCTGGATTAAAATGTTAAATGTTAAGTCTGCCTAAAATGCTAAAATTGCAACACTGGGTTCTCTCTGTGCATTTTGTATCAGGGTTTCTTGAAGAGAATTAGGAAAACGAAAAATTGAAGTAATATCCCGATTTTTCTGCGGACCAACGTTTTTTCACGGACCACCGGTTGGCGACCGCTGATATATACTGTATAAATTATGTATTGTATATATATATATATATATATATATATATATATATATATATATAAATACATATGTATATATATATATATATATATATATATATATATATATATATATAAATACATATGTATATATATATATATATATATATATATATTTATATAAAGATATATGCATGCGTGTATGTGAAGGCTTGCCAGCTATTATTGTTATGTACCTCCCCAGATGGAAAGGCTTCGGAAGAAAAGCAAAAAAGGGGGAGAAAATAGTGTGAGCTATCTCTGTAATCATATCGGCGCTTGCCAATTTTATGCAATCTTATTTACTCTTTAAGTAAATCTTTGGGAAAGCAATGATATATTTTTTGAAATAAGGATCTGTTCCAAACAAACTCCTAAACCATAGGAGATATATGGTATATTACTGGGAAGATAAATCTTAGCTGATCAGTCTGAATTGATAATCACAGAGAAATCAACATTATCCATGCTGACCTCGCTTAAGTTTTCGAAGAAGTTCATCCCTGAATATGCAAAGATTGCAAATGGAAAGGGGATAGGTGGTCCCCTAGTAGCCTGGCTAATCGACTTTGTTTCAAATCAAAGGCTCCAAGTGCTAGCGGGTTACTAATTGATGAGTGACAAGAAACACTGCTTAGCTCAGTTCTTTTTTTCATGACTAAGTGATATTAGGTACAATCTTCAACTGATGATTTAGTTTGTCCGGGCGCATGAGAACAAAATTTTCAATAAGGACAATATTAGAATATACATATCCAAGAAACAATGGTCATTTAGTAACTCCAACACGACGAAACTCCAAAGACCTTACTCCTATCTTCACTGACAACCATAACAGGTCACAATCATGTAGACACAATTATACGAACTGTTATGGCTACTGAGGTTTTTAAAAGATATATCAATACTGTTAGTGACGTTGATTAGGCCAATATAGATTGTTGGTTATCCGTATGATTCCCCTCACCCGAATCACAGCACAATAGGAGGACATGAGATAGTCATTCACTAAATTCTGTAAATGAATAAATCGAACGATTTCAAGAGCTGAATTCATTATCGTCTTAGACTGGATTATATGGTGACAAGGAGCATCTAATGTAAGAACGAACATCGTTGAAAATTTACAATAATAAATGTACTTACTCGTCCTTTAAATTCAGATTTTCCCAAATCCGCAGTAATCCTAGAACTGTCGTTAAATACTCACTTTATCCTGACCCTGAAAATTACATAATCTTTCTAAAAATGTAAAGTTGGACGCAGGAATTCCAGGTTTAAACCTCGTTCTGTGGATGCCCTTATATTACTGCTTGGAGAGTTCCTGTGTGTCTCTCCGCTCACCACGTTTGCCATCCCTCCCTACATTATCTATTTGGTTACCCGCCGGGCAATAATGGTGTGACAGGGTATATTTCCTAAGAGTGAGGTGTGTCAGGGATTCCTGTGTCCAACTGTACATTCGTTCTTGTGGCCTCTAACCATCGTTGCACTTAAACTGTTATTATATAACCCAATGAGTTTCTTTGAATAATAAGTGGGACCACTTCCTAGATATCCTGTCATGCTGCGCAATGAACCAAGATGTGATACCACTTATTTTGTCAGCGCTGGGGAGAGGCGCCACGTTTTCAAGGAAATCTGGAGGCTTGCATCCATTTCTTTGCTAAAGCTGACATCATTGCTTTCAATGCATATACAAATATCTTATTCAAAATGGGGAAGGGTCTGAACTAGGTATTCTTTATCCTCGAGAGAGTCGAATCGATATACAGATAATCTTTGTTAAATAGTCAAATCGTTTTTTCAAAAAGTATTCTTTTCTGTGTTCTCAAGAACATCCAGCATAGATGCCGATTTTGTTACCTATAATGAATATTCTTATACATACTACACCTCGACGATTTTCATATCCTTGTGACTGAATAGCATTTTATTCCAGTTTTCTATAAAGTTACGTACAGTTTTTGTTGATATGAAAATATTTCACAAACTTTACAGCATTTATAAAATATTGGTAGAGAGAGAGAGAGAGAGAGAGAGAGAGAGAGAGAGAGAGAGAGAGAGAGAGAGAGAGAGAGAGAGAGAGAGAGAGAGAGAGAATCCATTCACACTGATTGTAACGTCCATCATGGTTAATGTGCAGCGAGACACAAGCACCAAGACTTGCAACTGAAGACGTCGGGTAATACAAGATGTTTGGTCTCGCCGAGAATCCAAAGCTTAGATAAGCACAACGTATTTAGATTGCTCTAACACCCCCTCCTCCGTACTGCCCTTCTCACCCTGACACCCAGATATCCCTCCCCCTAAGGCACGCAGACAAACACACGTACACACACACACACACTGCCCATTCCTCTTTGCTGCGTCTTTCCCTTCTCATATATCAGTATCTTCTTTCCTCTCTTACCCTGCACGCCTTTCCTCCCTCCTCCCTACCCCCCTCTATTCTTTGCTTATGCAAAGCTAATATTCTTTTATCATATTTGCCATCTTTGTTTAAATCGGTCGTTTATTTGCTGATATGGTGGTGATTTACATTGTTTTTCAATGTACTTAAGTCATATTATATTATTTCCATGTTTAAATCGGTCGTTTATTTGCTGATATGGTGGTGATTTACATTGTTTTTTAATGTACTTAAGTTATATTATATTATTTCCATGTTTTGGCCATGCAAGTGATTAATGTTTTATATATATAATTTATATATATATATATATATATATATATATATATATATATATATATATATATATATATATATATATATATATATAAAACAATGATCACTTGCATGAGCGTATATGTACGTATGCCTTCACCCATATTTCTTATTTTTTGCTCAGTAACATAGAATTTCTCTAGAGCCTAGATGGTGCTGACAAAGGTGGTTTTACTGAGCTGATTTCTACTGTGATGAGATTCTTATACAGTGGAGCCACTGCCAAGCTAAAAATTTACTAAACCTTAATTGCTTACATTCCTAAAACGTTTTGTCGAGAGAGAGAGAGAGAGAGAGAGAGAGAGAGAGAGAGAGAGAGAGAGAGAGAGAGAGAGAGAGAGAGAGAGAGAGAGAGAGAGAGAGAGGGCGGGAGGGGGCTTACTGTAGCCTTCACCCATCAGGAGTAACACTTGTGAAAGTTAAGTTTGGAGTGGATAGCAAGAATTTAGTTTGCATTAACACAAATGGGGCTCCAGCGATGGCAGGTAAAAAGAATGGTCAGGTAAGATTATTAAAGGGTAAAATGGAGTCTCAAAATATTAACTCGTGTTCACTTATAGTACTGCACTGTACTACACCTGGAAGCTTTGTGTGCGAAGACAAACTTCTCAACTGTAACCAATGTTCTCGTGAAAGCAGTCAACTTCATTAGGTCAAAACGTCTGAATCATCGCCAGGTTAAAGAGTTACTGGCAGATTCTGAAGCTGAATGCTATGATGTGAAGTATTTTTGTGAAGTCAGGTGGCTCAGTAAGACTGGAATGCTGAAAAAAGCATATGAACTTTAGAATTAAATTTTCGTCTTCTTAGACATGAAAAGTAACTCTATCCCTGAAATTAATGATAATGAATGAAAGTGCGACTTAGCATATTTGGTGTCTGTAACTTTCAATATTAGTATCCTAAATGTTATGCTTTAAGGGAAAGATCAACTCACTAATGACCGGTTCGCCCTGATCTCATGGTTTCAGACCAAATTACGGTTGTGAGAATCACAGATCAGAAATCAAAACACAGCCCACTTATTATTATTATTATTATTATTATTATTATTATTATTATTATTATTATTATTATTATTATTATTATTATTATTATTACTTGCCAAGCTAAAACCTTGGGCGGAAAAAAACAGAATGCCATAAGCCC
>NC_090732.1:56108468-56120968 GCF_036898095.1 Palaemon carinicauda | reverse complement strand
AAGTAAGTACTTTTTGGTGAATGAGTTATTTGACTGGGTAAGGTAAATTTATAGAAAAAGACTGGTTCTTCCCCATGTATCTGAAAATCCGTTTGCAAAATTAGTCTTCCATGATCTCACAATGAATTAGCTAATTACTTAACAACTACAAGTCATAAGTCAGTTTGGTATCTTCTTAAGATAGTGAAATTACATCAAGTGGGTGACTTGGCCAAGTCTTTAATCGGGGATAAATCATCTCTCTCTCTCTCTCTCTCTCTCTCTCTCTCTCTCTCTCTCTCTCTCTCTCTCGGCATTTTATGTAAGAGGCTAAATATTAATATCCGAGTTTCTATTTTCTTCTTTGCATTCAAAGCTCTCGGAAAATTGTATCTAATTTCATGGGACCTATTACTCACCAAATGAATACCCATTCATAATTGATCTTTATCCTGATGTAATTGAATATTTGTGTCTATTTTAATCGGATAATTCTATTGTAAAGTGTAAGTAGATATCCCAGTATTTTATCATTTTAGTGTAGTTAATCTCATATTTCCTTTTTATAAACATTTTACACTCCCAAAAATATTCATATCTGAAGGTCAACATAATTTTTTGTTTGCTTTAAGTCTGCTGTCATATAAATCTTTTATGCTGAGTCCCCTTCTTTTCGTGATATGACTTCAGTGGAATATGTTTACTTGCATAATGTTTTTGTGCAGCGCAAGCGTACAAAAATGGGTTTTGCTGCTTCATAGGATGTTTGGGGTTGCCGGTATGAGGCATCGTACGAGTATTTCTGTATCCTTATTTTTTTATATCGTACTGAGGAAACAAAATGACTAACTGACTAATCGTAGTCTCAGTGAAATGAGAACGTTGGCTGTTACTGAAAGGGTAAATCTTGGCACAGCTAAGAGATGTAATAATCGGGTCCAACGTCAACACACCGGCCTTGACCTGGCTCCTGAACAAACAGCGTCTCTTTTTAGCGATTGCTTTTACTCGGAACAATTTTCAATGTTTTGCCACAATTTTGGAGTTTAGGGATGTCTGGATCCTCTCAGAGGATTTCATGATATTTTGACGATATGGAAGCTACTGACATAAGTCCAGGCTTTATATGGACTAGTTTTTTTCATCCAGACAGTTTTCCAAAGGCTTTTAGAGTTTTATGAAATCGTCTAGCTGTCTTTTGTTAAAATTTTATTTAGAAATGTGTAAAAAAAATCTTTCAAGAATTAGCAAAGTAAATGGTTACGGATGCCCGTGGGACTGTTTTTTTTTTTCAATCTTAGTATCATATAGTATTTTTTTTTTCATGAAATATTGAGTCATATTTATTAACGAATTAAGGAATCTCTTTTCTAAATTGAGTAGAGATATAATGAGTGCATATGTTTTCATGTTTCCACTAAACTTACATATAATGACTATTTCTAATCGTAAGTTATAAAAAAAATTGAAATATTTAAAATTTACTTTATTTCACATATATTATCTATGAAAAATAAATGAAATAATATTATGTTCCTTGAATATTTTGCCATAAAAGTATTTTAATGTGCCATTAACATTATAAAAAGTGTAATTTAACAGTTATGATAAATTAAACCTCTGTAATTAGTTTTGATGTTAGCCATAAGTTTGAACCACACAAGGAATTGTTTCAAAATATTTTGTTAAGAATTAGATTTGATGTATTTCAGTGGTATAGATTCATTTGACTGGCGTCTGGCATCACTCATTTCCCTCATTGCTGATTGGTTAAGTGAAGGAAAGCATTCAGTTAACATTGCTGAACGGTATTTTGTGTACTGATGATGTCAATGATGCCTTTACCAGAAACAGTCAGCAGTTAGGGTGTTGAGGCTTGTTTCCGAGACCCAGTCATATGTTAGACAAACTAACTGAATCATGTTAAGAGCACCTACAAATAAAATGTACCTGTTTACTAATCAATCATTATTTTATCACCATTAAAGGTCTTACAATTGGTAAGTAGGGGCAAGTGATGGCTCTTCCCTGGTATGTCAAAGAAACCTTGAGAAATTTGCTTCCTTTTGAAAGGGATGAAACTCAGAAATCGTGTCCCTCGATATCTTCTTGCCCTTTTATCCTTATTCTTCTTTTAATATGATTCACTTTATATTTTAACGACAGTTTGTCCTGTCAGTGAGTGCTATGAATTGATTCCCGCCTTATATGATATTTCTTGGGTTTTTTGCTTTTCATTTCTCAATCTTTATTACCAAACCTTGGCTTGACAAAAGTTCAAATTTCTTCCGCTTTTTTTCTCATTCTCCTAATGCCACTAAATTTTACCTTCATCGGATTTTCTTCTGAACAGATTTTGTTACTACGTATGTTTGTTTGCGATATCTTTATTTTCCCCTTATTGTCACCATCTATTTAAGAATGCTTGACATAAAGAAATTTCACCAATATTTTTACATGCGTGTATATATATATATATATATATATATATATATATATATATATATATATATATATGTAATAAATAAATGTATATAACTGTATTTTGCAATAAACCTCACCTCTCATGATGACAGAGGCTGTTTTATCACTAAAACGTATATACTCATTTATTAAGGTTAAAACAGGCTATTTCCTACTAGCACCATTTTTTTCTTTTCCTAACTTATAATTTCATCTGTGTTTGGAGCATTATTTATTTATCTTCAAAGCATGGTTCCATACCTAGTACCACATCTATTCACAAACGCTATGGCTTTGTGACTTATTGGACAAAAATTTATAAATATGTATATGTATATATATATATGTATATATATATACATATATATATATATATATATATATATATATATATATATATATATATATATATATATATGTGTGTGTGTGTGTGTGTATACATATATACATATATATATGTATATATATATATATATATATATATATATATATATATATATATATATATATATATATATATTTATGTATATAGATATGTATGTGTGTATGTGTATGCATATATACAGTATATATATATATATATATATATATATATATATATATATATATATATATATATATATATATATATGACGGTAAAACAAATGATGTAATGTTAGAAGTGCAGGGTGGCTTTAGAAGAGGTAAGGGTAAGCAGGTATGCGAAATATATTTAGCAAATGGTAAGGAAGTGTATTTTGCATTTATCGATCTGGAGAAAGCTTATGCTAGTGTTGATAGGGATGCAATGTGGAATGTGATGAGGTTATAGGGAATTGCAGGAAGGTTGTTGCAAGCAGTGAAGAGTTTAGACATAGGCAGTAAAGTTTGTGTTAGGATAGGGAATGAAGTAAGTGAGTGATTTACATTGAGAGTGGGGCAGAGACAGGAATGTGTGATGTCACCGTGGTTGTTCAATTTTTATGTTGATGGAGCTGTAAGGGAGGTGAGTGCTCGAGTGCTTTGCCGAGGATTGAAACTGATAGATCAGAGTAATCACGAGTGGGAGGTGAATCAGTTGACTGTTAGCAGATGATACTGTATTGGTTGCAGACTTGGAGGAGAAACTGTGTCAAATAGTCACAGAGTTTGGAATGGTGTGTTAGAGAAGGGATTTGCAAGTCAAGGTGGGTAAGAGAAATGTTATGAGATGCACAAGAAAGGAGGGTGGTGCTAGGTTGGATGTCATATTGATTGGAGAGTTACTTGAGGAAGTAGATCAGTTTAAGTACTTTGGTTCTGTTGTTGCGGCGAATTGTGGAGTGGAAGCAGATGTACGTCAGAGAGTGAATGAAGGATGTAAACTTGTTAAGTGTTGGGGCAGTAAAGGGAGTGGTAAAGAATAGAGGGTTGGGGGTGAATATAAAGAGAGCTCTGTATGAGAAAGGAATTTTACCAACTATGTTGTATGGATTGGAGTAAGTGAGAATCAAAGTGACTGAGATACAGAAATTGAATGTGTTTGAAATGAAGTGTCTGAGGAGTATGGCTGGTGTATCTCGATTGGATAGGGTAGGAACGGATTAGTGAAGGTGAGACTGGATGAGAAATGAATTAGAAGCTAGATTGGATATGTTTTGAGGTGGTTTGGCCATATAGAGAGGATATAAAATGATCGTCTACTGATGAGAGAAGTGTAAGAGGAAGGCCAAGGTTTGGGTGGACGGATGGAGTGAATAAAGCTCTAGGTGAAATAGGGATAGATGTGAGAGACGGAAAAGAGAGTACTATAAATAGATATTATTGGCAAGCAATTGTGAAACAGTTCCGACTGGCTTTGCTGTTACGTTGTGTCATCTTGTTGACTACTGGGGCAGTGGCAATGGAGGAGTTGACATATGACGCTTCATTAGCGGTGGAAAACGGGGGATGGTGGGCTGTGGCACTCTAGCATTAACGACCAAACTCGGCTGAGTCCTTTTTCAGGCAAAGAGGAACGATGAGAAGAAAAATCCCCTTTGTTTTTTGTTTTTTTTTTCTATGTTGATTAGTTCCCAAAATATAGGGAAGTGTCCTGGTAGATATATATATATATATATATATATATATATATATATATATATATATATATATATATATATATATATATATATACAGTATATATATATATATATATATATATATATATATATATATATATATATATATACACCCAACAACAACAAATGTAGCCGTTTGTAGTCCACTGCAGGACAAGGGCCTCAGATATGTTTTTATATTTATATACAGTATATATACACATATATGTGCATATCTATTTATACCCACGCGCACACACACACACACACACACACACACACACATATATATATATATATATATATATATATATATATATATATATATATAAAAATTAATGAATATATGTATATATACACACCAATATATATTCTAACAACATGTAAGAAAAAGAAATGGGTGTGAACAGGACACATAATGATAATAACTGATAGTAGATGGGCATTAATTATAACAAAATAGAGATCGCAAAATAAGCATGGGAAGTAAGAATATAAGAGTATAAGCTAGCAAAGACAGACTATAAACAGACGTGAGTGGAAGAACATCTCTGGGGCCTTTGTCCTGCAATGGACTAGTTATGGCTGATGAAGATGCTGATTATATATTACACACACACACACACACACACACACACACATATATATATATATATATATATATATATATATGTATATATATATATATATATATATATATATATATATATATATATATATATATATATATATATATATATATATATGTATATATAAGTGTAAGTACATATTTCTGAACTCTTCACCATATTTCCCTTTTCCTTCCAAATAGAGAGGGCAGTGTTACCCTTCCAGTTTTTAGCAATTGCTTATTGAGTAAGATAGCTCCACATTATGCCTCTGTGGTGTTTAAGAGGCTCGTGTGCCAGTCTTTTCTTGGTAGTCATCCATGATTGTACTGACTATACACAAAGATCCTTTACTTAACTTCAGTATTTGAACAGACCAAAAATCACTGATTTAGAGTTAATAAAGATTAGATCAAATAGAAGTAAGTTAATGTATAAGTGAAAAATACAAGTCACGTTAAAGGAAAATTACTTTATAGTAATGCCAAAAAATTTCAACTTAGTACATAAGCTATGGAATGAGATCATTCTGTTACTGCACAGTACATCTAACCTAAATTAACCTCGCATAGTTCGCCTCAAAATAATGTAAATATAAACGTAAATATAAACATCAATTCTGTAAGTAGAGCTTATAGTAGATGATTTAGCTACATCAAAATAACAATTATAAAAACATTAGGTTCAGAAGACAACAATCTTTGGATGATGCTAATATCTAAACAAAAATGTTTTTTTTCATCAAATTGTAAAGTTAGATAAGCTGATAACATCTTTACTAAAAAAGGATTTCTTTTATCAAAAAGCAAGTTGAACATGCTACTAACATACAAACAGAAAATGTTTTCCGTCAAATGACAAGTTTAAAGAACCTGCTAACATCTAGACTGAAAATTATTTCGATCAATTAGTAAAATTAAAGGCGCTGCTACCATCTAGACTGGAACAGACTTCTAACGAATGGTTAAATTAAAGATGCTGAAGTTTTTCCTTTAGATGGTAAAGTCAAATATGCTGCTAAAATGTTGACTGAAAAGGCTTTCTAGAAATTGGTAAGGGCCTAAGATTCTACTAACAAATACAAAAAAAAGTTTTCCATTAAATGATAAAGTTGTAGAAGCTGCTAACATCTAGACTGTAAAACATTTCCATTAAGTGGTTAAGTTAAAGATGCTGGTGATATCTACTGTGAAAACGATTTTCATCAAATGATAAGGTTACAGAAGCTTCTAACTTCTAGACTGAGAAATATTTCCATTAATAGATCCTAACATCTAGACTGTAAAAGATGTTCATCAAATGGCAAAATCAAAGATGATTCTAACATTTTTTTCAGTTAAATATTTAAGTCACAGATGTCGTTAACAAATATAGTAAATGTTTTCCAAAAAATAATAAAGTTGAATATGTTACTAATGTCTACACTAAAAGAAAAAGTCTAGCTAACGGAAAAGTTAAAGGGTCCAATAGCACTTAATGTAGAGACCTAGACAGAAACAGTTTTTCATTAAATAATGAATTATAGTGTTAATATCTAAGCTGAAATTGTTTTTACCGAATGGTAGAATTAAAGCTTCTGTTAGCATTAAAACAATTTTCTTTCCTTTAAACGGTAAAATTATATAGGTTGAGAATGACTAGATTGAAAACGTTTTGTATTAAATAGTAAAGTTGAAGATGCTTCTAACATCTAAACAGAAAAGTTTTTCCATTAAAGGATAAAGTTATAGAAGCTGTTAACATGTACACTGAAAAACGTTTTCTATGAGATGGTGCAGTTAAGGAAACTGCTAACACCCAAACGGAAAAATATTACCATCAAATGGTAAAATTGATATGCTGCTAACATCTACCCTGAAAATGTTTTATATCCAATGGTAAAGTTGAAGATGGCATTGCAATAAAAACTAAATATGTTTTCTGTCAAATGTTAAAGTTAAATATGCTGCTAATGTCTATACTGGTTATTTTTTCTATCACTATAAAGTTGAAGAAGCTACGAACATCTGGATGGAAAAAGTTTTCCATCAAATGATAAATGTCTAGACACTGCTAACATCTAGATTGAATTTTTTTTTTTTTATCAAATGGTAAAATAAGTGAATTTGCTAACATTTTGACTAAAGGTTTTCCATCATATGGTTGAATGAAATATTATAATAACTTCTAGGCTGAATAGGTTTTCTGCCAAGTGGTAAATTTAAAGATTCTGCTAATATTTAGGCTGAAATTTTCAATAAAGGTGAAATTAAAGATACTGTTCATCATATCTTATCAGGCCAGCATTGTATCCACTGCATAGTGGTCTGATTACATTTACAGAAGTCCAAATTTGTACGGATTGGGCCTTGTTCATACCCACAAAGTATGTGGTCCTTTGTTTGGGTGGGATACCCACATGGTCACTCAGCAGAGGGGGTGAGACTTCACTTACGAAGATTGTCTCCAGTCCTTCTACCCCTCGCTCTTGTTCAATGCAGAGTAACTCTTATCCTTTCTACAGTTTTTTCCATGGGGAAGAGACTTACATGGGCTCTGGATGTCGTCACCAGGTGGGCAGTGGTCTGTTTCTCTCCAGTGTTCTAGCTGGTAAGTTTCTGACTCCCTGGGGTCAAGGCTAGTAGTTATGAAGCATTTGTGGGATTCAATTCTTTATCTAACCACCTGTTGGTCATACAGTGGTTGCATTTCAACATCCTCTTGTTTATATTTTTGGGTCTTTGAATGGGCTATTCGGTGGATGTCTGGTGGTGCAATGCCTACCAATCTATAGAGTACTGGAAGGGGTGTTGGTCTCAAAGAACCAGTAATTATGTGACATGATTGACTAAATTTGGCATCAAATTTATGGGAATTACATGACCTTTCCCAGACTGGCGAACAGCATTCGGCAGTGGAGTATTTGAGTTCCGAAGCTGTTTGTCTGAGGGTTTGAGAATTTGTTTCCCAATTTGAATTGGAAAGGTTTCTAAGGAGGTTATTTCTGGTAGCTACCTCATTTACTTACCTTACGTGCTCCCTAAAAGTTAGTGTTTGGAGCAATGCAATGCTTAAATAGACAGGGAAGCTATCATTTTTCAGTGCTTACCATTCCATGGGATGTTCAACTCCCTTTTTGTCTGGTAATTTTTAAGATGAAAAGCACATATTCTTGTTTTGTGTGGGTTGGCATTTGAGAAGTTTTGCTTGTAATATTCATTAAGATATTTCAAAGCATCTGATAATTTACTAATCTTTGGTAGTGAATGAATCTGACTGGATAGCTAAGCACAGATCATCTGCATATATAAAATGTACGAATATCCTAAACTGTGGTCGATCATTAGTATAGATATTGAAAAGCATGGGGTACAACAGACTCCCGTGGGAGGTCGTTGTTCTGTTTTCACTATCTGTTCTTCCTACAGTATCATCCATTTCAACAAAGAAAAGTCTGCTACTCAGCAGTGACTGGATGATATGCACAATGCTTGAGTTGCAAACAACTTTGTCAAGTTTCAAAAGAAGCAAACTGTGATTCAGTGTTAAACGCTGCTGTTGGGTCAACAAATACTGCCCTTGCAATTTTCCCAAGTGCAAAGCGATACACGATATACTGAGTGAGGTTAGGTACCTGAGAGCAACAGGATTTTCTTGCCCTGAAGCCAGTCTGGTCTGGTGTCAGTTGTTCTTCGACTGTGGGAGCTATGCAGGCCATCATCATCTGTTCGTATAGTTTGTATACTATGCAGAGGAGAGATATTTGCCAATAGCTCTTAGGGATCATTGGGTCTTAGCTAGGTTTTAGTAAGGCCACAACTTTAGCTCGTGCAAAATACGTGAAGGAAAAAGTCTTTATCCTGAATAGTGTTAACCTATCGGATGAGGGTATAAGGATACTTTGTGGAAGTTGAATCTTGGTATAGGTTTGGACTCAAGAGGTGTGATAACTGTTCTGATGTTAAAGCAATAGGTCTGTGCTGGGATTTTAGAATTGGATTACAGTCTGAATTTTCAAAATTTGGGTAGTGACAGGCTGACAATAATTCCAGGTCTGGGTTATATCCTCTATTCCATCATCAGCTCATAAAAGATGGTTTGTCTTTTGCACTATAAAGAATGGTTAGGTTTTTATTTAGAGCCTATTTTTCAACAGGCTCCCTGTCAGTGTTATTCTGGTCTTGTGACTGTTGAAATGTCCCATCACTAAAGATGCCCTATTTCCGAAATTGTGATTTTGAGGCCATTTAAAGGGCATAGGAGGTGGTTTATACTCAGACACGCTAGTGATGTCTTTAGTCTCTATTCCCGATAGGTCAACACTATCCAGGGAAAAGCTTTTTCCTTCACGTATATTGCACTACTGTGAATGTGATTTGGGTGGTAGACTGCCAAATGCATGTCTGTCATTTTTAGTGGTGCTGAATCCTTAAATGTCTCTTGAAGGCATAAGATATGCACTTTAAGACAGCTGAGAATTTTAAATTTTATGGTCAAGAGGCCTTCTGCATTGAATCAGGACAGAGTGCTTGTTGTTCTCTTTTGCCAAGGGAACTCTTCAGGACACGATGTAGTCTGTCTAAGTCTGCTGACTTCCAGTTGGTAGCTGCCAACGGATCTGCGATACCCACCTACGGTCACGAGAACCTAACATTATCGTTTGGTAACGGCAAATTTGATTGGAAGTTTCTCGTTGCTGACGCCACATTGCCAATCCTCGGTGCGGATTTCCTCTCTCAAATCCACCTGTCGCCCACCGATGATTGGTCAACGCAGACTCGTACTTGTCGACAACTCTTCAACACGTCCCTGGGAAAATGAATCCCGTTGCCAATGCCTTGTCAAGAAACATGTTGGCTGCCATTCAACTGGGATTGGATTATAATGCCTTGGCTGAAGCCCAACGATAGGATTCAGAGTATCAAGCATGTAGGACATCCTGCACATCCCTCCGTTGGTAAGACGTCCCCCTCGACGACTCCAACACCACCCTCCTCTGTGAGGTCAGTACTGATAGATCGCGATCGTAGATTCCTGCTCCCATGCGCCGACAGGTGTTTGATTTCACTCACAGCCTTGTACATCCCTTGCACTGTTCTACTGCACAGCTGCTGGAGACGAAGTTCATTTGGCACGACATGACTAAGGATGCTAAGCATTGGGTCCGTGCATGTGCTTCTTCTTAAACTTCCAAAGTACATCAAAACACGGATTCAGGAGTGGGCAACACTCCTCAACTTCAGTGTCGTTTTACCCACATTCACATCGACGTGTTATGCCCCCTACCCACATCACAAGGACATCGTTACCTGTTTACCGTCATCGACCGTTCCACTCATTGGCTTGAAGCTATTCCCATGGAAATTGCAACGTCCGCCTCATGTACATCTGCCTTACTCTCAGGATGGATAGCAGGATTTGATATCCCTGAGCATATCACTTCTGACAGGGGTACCCAATTCACCTCTCAGTTGTGGACATCGTTAGCGAATCTCCTAGGCATCACCCTACATCAGACAACTGCCTACATCCCCGCTGCCAGTGGAATGTTTGAACGTTTTCATCTCACCCTCAAAGCAGCTTTGATGTCCCGCTGCTAGAACTCCAACTGGTTTACTCAGCTTCCCTGGGTCCTCCTAGGACTAAGGACCACTCCTAAAGACACCCTGGACGTCTCGGTAGCTAAAATGGTGTATGGCGACCAGTTGGTTGTCCCTGCCAAATTTCTTCCTTTTGCCACCTCCTCCAACGATCTCCAGCGCATACGTCATGTCGTGGGAAAATTTACTCCATGCCGCTAGACCTACAAGCCCCCAGCGAAGCATCACATACCGACAAACTTGCACTCTGCAACGCACGTCTTCCGACGCAATGACACTAGCAATCCACTGCTAACGCCCCCTTACACGGACCCTTTCCTTGTATTCCGACGCAATCTGAAAGCATTCCTACTAAACATTCATGGCAAAGAAAACTTGGTCTCCATTGATCGTCTAAAACCTGCTTATCTCCTGCCAGATGACCCGCCTACAGTTCGCCTCGCTAGATCAGGGCGCCCTATTTAACATGTACAGTATGTAATTTTTAGGGGGTGGGGGGAGCCATGTACCACCCGTGTGTCACACGATCGTACATAGTAACATTTTTCTTTTTTGTATACATTATCCTTTGTATCTTCGTTCACCCCTCGCACTAACAGCAACTTGTATTAACCTGTCTGCCTACTTCATTGTTAACTTAACAGAACCGGTTGCCGGTTTGACAAGAAATAGCCTGTTTGTAATTTGTGACCTTCTATATATACTTGATGTGTCTGTAATAAAGTTACTCAGTTGCATTCATCTCGCCTTTGACTCACAACCTACTCTTGACCCGTCACAATCCCATACCAGAAAGTGCTAATGCGGAAACGGTATGAACCAACCTCTTCACCTAGAGACTATGCTTCAACTTTTATGACTGGACGAGCAGGCCTGTCTTTTACCTCTAAGAAAGCACCTGACGGGTTGGATGACCTTTCAATTACAAAATATCATAAGCAACTGACACATTGACAAAAATAACAACACCATACACGACGACGACGTCATGTTTCAATTTTAGAACGGGAGTTGGCCTGATGTGGCACCTCATCTAACACATTTGTCTGTTTTCCAATATTTATTTATTGTTTTAATTTTATTTTTTTATTTTTTTTTGTTCTTTAATTTGGCGCCTTAGGCAGCCACCTGTGTGGCCTATGCCCAATGTCGGGCTTGAGTGAATCAGGAATCATAAGACAGTAGGAGAGACCAGAATAGAAGGCCATTCTTGTGACTAAGTTATATTTCTCCTCATCAAAGTTTCAAGCTGAACCTAGTTGAGTGGATTACTTCACTCTCATCTTAGGTTCAATCCAAAATGAAATAGATTCGAATCATTCAGAATAGAACCGCTAATAATACCATGTACAATTTCCTTCCTGTTTAAGCTATTCTTAAGGTATGGTGAATTCGATGTTAAATGGAAATTCATTTCTTAATTTATGTCAGTAAGGAATTACCAACTAATATCGAAATTACTATTCCCTGAGAATAGTCTACACTGGAAAGAAATTGTACATTATATTATAAGAGCTTCTAATTTAAATAGGATTAGAGCCTTTTCTATTTTGGGTTGGACCTAAGTAAACAATAACGAAATCCACTCAGCCCGGGTAAGCTCAAATCTTGGACAGGTCAAAGATACTAAATTATGTAGAACTTTCTCTGGTTAGTAAATTATTTCCAACAAAGTTTTTTCCAAGTTATTGTGAGTTTCATGTGAATTGGTTAGTGGTGGCTTAAAACACGAATATATAGAATTATCATTTGTAAAATTAGCGACAACCTATAATATATACAGTATATCTATCTATCTATCTATCTATCTATAT
>NC_090732.1:56088468-56103468 GCF_036898095.1 Palaemon carinicauda | reverse complement strand
CTGTATCTATTACATTTTCTGATCATCAAAGTGACAAATGTAAAATAGGCAATGCAGTGAAGATTTGGAAAAATCTTGCTTTTGAACTCGAACAAATATTTCCCTTGAAAGCCAGCAAACGATATGATCAGGCAATTACAGATTACTATCATTTTGCAAAAGGACCGAGAGAGCATACCAGAGGATGAAGAATGTGAAGCAATTTCTTTAGCAGAGGAGGAATATTCAGAATTCCTTCCAATTATACTTGTGAGATGTTTGAAACTTCTCTCATTTCTCATCTCAGAGCACTAAGAGGCAAAATTGATGTCAATACAATAGAAGATATTTGTGGTTTGCTCAATGGAATCGCTTCAAGTGCGAGTGTTGAGAGAAAATCTCTGCATTTGGCTTGGTACACTCTGAACTCCTCAGAAACAAACTAGGTATAGAGAAGGTTGTGAAGCAGACTAGATTTTCTCTGCACTGTATCTTTAGCTTTTCATTTTGGATTATGTTATCAATCAGCAAATGGTATTTATTTTTGTAAATTTAATCTATATTTAATAATCAAAATTTGTTACTTGGTTTATCAGTGCCATTAAAAAATTGCATCTCTTGATGTTTACTTTGCATTTCGTTAGACCCAAATTGCGAAATGTGCATAGGTCCACCAATTTTTTAAATGCCTCATTTTTCCTCCCCTCCCTAATCTGTAGGGTAAGTGAACTCCACATTTTTCGATTATATCGTTCTGGTATGCCTATAGACCTATGAAGAAACCAAATATGGAATTATGCTTCACCAAGTCTGTCTGATAGGCGCCCTTTATAGGTTATGCAGGTTTGACGTGATATATTGTTGCTATTTGAAATTAGCTAGTATCATATAAAGCCAACAGCATAGCCCTAGATCCAGAGTCGTATTATTATTATTATTATTATTATTATTATTATTTATGATACGTTGTTGTTGTCATTCTGCAGAATCTGCACATAATAGTTGTCGTTGATAATGTCCGACCAGATTATAGCCTTCCATTCCTAAGGTAAAAGTAAAATAATAAAAAGGTTAATTGTATTTCGTACAGCGAAGGTAACTCTCCAACTCGCTCAATTACGTATATGTTTATCATTTTTCCTCCAAACTGAAGAAACCCCTTGGGACTCTAGATCTACCTATCGTGGGCTACAACCTAAGCTATGATAGTAATATTTAATTGCAAGTCTCGAAATCATGATCCTAACATACATTTCCTTATACTCAAAACTACAAAAGCAAAAAGAAGTAATAAATTTAAAAGTATATCCCAAATGCATAATTTTTTTTAGTAATGCTCTGCTCAACTTTTTATTTTTCTCTTCATGGCAAAGTCGTCTTTCCCATTTTCACTGTATCCAAACTGAAGATTCCACGACTCACCTTCTGAAATATAATTTTTGGGTGATTTTTTTTTCACGATTCAATATCGTTCAATGTTAATAATTTACATGACAAGTGACCAACTTGTCTTCCTACATACACATTTATAAAGTAAAATATAGATTTTAATACTAACTGGCAATTCGAGAAGAACGCTTGTCCAGTATAGAAATAAAATTCCACACTACTTTTTATCCATACTGTGCGTAGGTAGACAACTTTTACTAGATGTTCATGGAGAGAGACTGTTCGTCTGTCTGTTAGTGTCTGTCACTGTTACGTTGTTGAAACTACTCCAGAACAATTAAAGAGATTCCTATGTCAGTGTATCTCGTATGTGGGTAAAGGGATTTTAGTCAAACTTGATAAAATGGAAGACCATCATGTATATATGACATACATGGAGATTTTCTGTTAGTCCATCCGTCAGTCTGTAGGCCACTATCATTCTTACATTGTCATCTAAGCTCAATGAGATTGGGTGTAAAGGTAGCTCATCATACATAGATTTTTATGAAAGGAATTCATACATATATTTACGTGCATGTGTTTCTGTTTATTTGTCATGCCAACCTTGCTAAGGCTTGATCAACGATCGAAATAATTTCAGGGTTGGCACAAAGATAGACCATTATGGCCAGATGCGTATGAACTGAACTTGTTGGTAGATTCGTATGACAGTGTGTCTCTCACACTTATCTTGTCAATGGAAAACCCCTTACATGGTTAAAGGGATTCCAGTCAGATTTTGTATAAAGATAGACAATCATATATGGATATGCCTAAGGGGAGTTCGCCAGTCTGTCTGATGTCTTTCACCTTTCCCCTGGTGTCTCAACTTTTAAATGGCGATGGGGTTTCAGTCTAAATTGTTATGCAAGCACTTTACCAATATGCAAAATTCCGCCAACATGCTGAATATGTTTGTAACTATTTTTCAGCTTTCTGTCAGTGAAAAATAAATACTTCTTATCTGACACATTTAATAATGAACCATTTCGTATAGGCTAGTACCAAAAGTAGTAACTTTGACCATGACCATATAAAAACATTACATACATCAGAGCCATTAGTGTATGACAGAGGTATCTAGTTTTAAAAGAATTTTTGAAGGAATTGTTGCTTTTGCTTGAACGTTCTTGGTGTCTTGAGATTTCATCAGTCGCAATGTTCATAGACATGACTTGATTGGTGAAATCAACAGGTACATGTATTGCTTTAGCAACTTTCTAAAATTTTTTTTAATATTTGATCATTTAGATCCATGATTCTATAACCAAATGTTACTATGTCTTGGAAGAATCATACTGAGCATTTTAGTGGAGTCGATCTTCAAGAAGTCCTGAACCAATTTCCTTGTCTGTTCTCAAGCGTCCGTTTGTGATTGCATGAAGAACAACCAATCAATGTATTTTTTTCCGTGACCAAGCATCCTTTGGGTTGCCGTGCTATTCCAGGTTTTCCAGAATGAAAAAAATAGTGATTTTAAGACTTGTATTTGTGGACAGATATTGTATTTCCTCAACAACTTAGTTCATTGTATGTATGATACAGGGAATATGAAATATCTGGATACCCTTTACCTAACATTCGCTCATGCTACGTCAAGATTTTGAGATGGGTGTTCTAGTAGTTTTATTCCTGCTATAGCGAATTTGATGAATGATATCCATAATGTTGCAGCTGAATCAATTGAACTTTGATTTCAAACTTGTCACAAATGCCCTTATTGTTGTGTAGGCTATCTTGAGTCTTGCTTAATTGTTTATGATAAATATCTTATTTGATTTGCTTTATTTCCCTGTTTTAGTTTATTAATTAATTCACAGTTTCCTTTTCAGTCCTTTAAGTAATATTTATTAGGCCCTAGAACTTGTGGTATAATGCTTTTCCAGCTAGTGATGGAGCTTGTCTTGTAATAATAATAATAATAATAATAATAATAATAATAATAATAATAATAATAATAGTAATAACAATAATAATAATGATAATAATAATAATAATAATGGCCTTTTATTTGAAAATATCATTTAACTAAAATTTTACATGAGGATTAAAACTGGTAGGCGAGAATGACCATGAATGGGAGGTAAATCAGTTGTTGTTTGCGGATGATACTGTACTGGTAGCAGACACAGAAGAGAAGCTTGACCGACTAGTGACAGAATTTGGAAGGGTGTGTGAGAGAAGGAAGTTGAGAGTTAATGTGGGTAAGAGTAAGGTTATGAGATGTACGAGAAGGGAAGGTGGTGCAAGGTTGAATGTCATGTTGAATGGAGAGTTACTTGAGGAGGTGGATCAGTTTAAGTACTTGGGGTCTATTGTTGCAGCAAATGGTGGAGTGGAAGCAGATGTACGTCAGAGAGTGAATGAAGGTTGCAAAGTGTTGGGGGCAGTTAAGGGAGTAGTAAAATATAGAGGGTTGGGCATGAATGTAAAGAGAGTTCTATATGAGAAAGTGATTGTACCAACTGTGATGTATGGATCGGAGTCGTGGGGAATGAAAGTGATGGAGAGACAGAAATTGAATGTGTTTGAGATGAAGTGTCTAAGGAGTATGGCTGGTGTATCTCGAGTAGATAGGGTTAGGAACGAAGTGGTGAGGGAGAGAACGGGTGTAAGAAATGAGTTAGCGGCTAGAGTGGATATGAATGTGTTGAGGTGGTTTGGCCATGTTGAGAGAATGGAAAATGGTTGTCTGCTAAAGAAGGTGATGAATGCAAGAGTTGATGGGAGAAGTACAAGAGGAAGGCCAAGGTTTGGGTGGATGGATGGTGTGAAGAAAGCTCTGGGTGATAGGAGGATAGATGTGAGAGAGGCAAGAGAGCGTGCTAGAAATAGGAATGAATGGCGAGCGATTGTGACGCAGTTCCAGTAGGCCCTGCTGCTTCCTCCGGGGCCTTAGATGACCGCGGAGGTAGCAGCAGTAGGGGAGTCAGCATTATGAAGCTTCATCTGTGGTGGAAATGTGGGAGGTTGGGCTGTGGCACCCTAGCAGTACCAGCTGAACTCGGTCGAGTCCCTGATTAGGCTGAAGGAACATAGAGAGTAGAGGTCCCCTTTTTGTTTTGTTTCATTGTTGGTGTCGGCTACCCCCCAAAATTGGGGGAAGTGCCTTGGTATATAGATAGATAGACGCTTATCCAAGGTAACTTTGTGCTGTGCCCTGATTTCACATATTTCATGTGATACACACATGTACACCCTGTATATGTGTGTTTGTGTGTGTATATGTGTATATATATATGTATATATATATATATATATATATATATATATATATATATATATATATATATATGTATGTATGTATATATATATACACATACACACACACACATTATATATATATATATATATATATATATATATATATATATATATATATATATATATATATATATACTGTAGCCTATATGTGTGTGTTTTCATCTAAGTGTATAAGCACTAACATGCTCTTAGCGAATTCATATATTCCCATATTTATTTTTGCAAGAAAATCTGCTTTAAGATAATGTAATTGTTAGGTTTAATGTTCCTACTTTTCTCTGTGTTCCTTTCATCCCATAAAGGAAATGACACGGAGGGCTTGTCATAAGTATTTTATATTATAGTTTTATTATTTGCACAGGATGAAGATGTTTCAAGATGAGGAAAATTACTGGTGTTATCCTCAGGTGCAAATTAGGCTGGGTGAAAATTTCAGAATTTTGCTATTAAGAGATGGTAAATGGAAGGCACCAGCACTAGAGTCTGGATCGATTGTGATGCTGGGGAGAGAGAGAGAGAGAGAGAGAGAGAGAGAGAGAGAGAGAGAGAGAGAGAGAGATTAGGGGTGTGAGGAGGTGTAAGTGGGGACGCGTGAGAATAGGGTGTTGGAGTAATCCTCCACTCGGCCTCTTGCTTGGCCACAGTCTTAATCCTGCCACGGGGGAAATTACCGAGGAAATGGACGTCTCACTTGTTTGTCAGGGGAGGGAAACAAACGTCGTACAAACTTCCGGGAGTGGCTGTATTAATCCTCAGTAAATGAAATATGTCATTTAATGGCAAGAGTCTGATGAACTCTCTTAAGACATGCGATATATATATATATATATATATATATATATATATATATATATATATATATATATATATATATATATATATATATATATATATATATATATATATAAAGGCCAGCCAATCTTTAGCATTGGAGGTTAGAAAAGCCTGAGATAGATTTGCCTTCGTTTCTATGGTAAAACCTGTTTGCTGTTTTATCAAAGCTAAGATTCATGTGACAATAAGCATGTACATAAAAATTACCAGTGTTGCATCTATAACTTTCCTCCCTGTCCCTTTCATATAACACAAAGCGCTACTTTCCCCTGTACAGTACTCCAGGCGTCGTGGCTTTATATGATGGGACCCTTCAAGAGTTTTTGTGTTTTCTCTTCCTAATTTTCATGCCCTATAAACTGTACTAAATTTTATCATAGTATCCTTTACGTTCTCTGCAGGTGATTGATTGAATTACCATGAAACGATTATTTGTTTTTGCTCCCCCTCAGAACGTCTTACGAACAGAGAATATTTAAACACTACAGTACATCAGCACATACATGATTTTATTTTTTGTTTTCAAATAAACCCAAAATACCCCTTAATGTCGAATTCACGCAGCCACGGGATCACAAACCTATAGGGAAATTCCGTTTTTGATAAGGTACTACTGCACGGCCAAGGATTCGAACCATACCGCCGAAGGGAGAATTAACATGTAAACATTTCATTTACACCATCCAGCTACAGTCATTACGCCATCCGGCTACAGGCAAATGGGCTAAGTCAAAGTATTTTTCCTGAAAGGAAATTTCCTGTGGTCTGTGGCCCCGTAGCAGAGTGAATTTGATATAAAAGAATATTTGTGTGGCATTTCAATATATAAATATATATATATATATATATATATATATATATATATATATATATATATATATATATATATATATATATATGTGTGTGTGTGTGTGTGTGTGTGTGTGTGTGTGAGTGAATTTATATTGGGCGATAACAGAAGAGGAAGAATAGGAAAGAGTATGGTACATTATGTGAAAGACGTATTGCTGTACTGTATGTTTTCTTCCCCACTGTTATCCCTACATTAAGGGGTCGGTTGTCTGATGCGGCCTCTTCAATGCCTTATATCAAAGGCATCATCTTCCACTAAAACTCTTCGCTCCATATCATCCTTCACTTTATCTTGCCATATAATTTTCTGCTTCCCTTTTGATCTCTCCCTAACATGTTCCTCCCAAGCCCTCCCCACTCCGTCCCTACCATCCATCCTCAACACATGCCTGCACATCTCAGTTATGACACTTATCATCTCTGTGATCCTTACCACACCTGCCATTCTTCTTATTTCCTAGTTTTACAATCTTTCAAGCAGTGATATTCCCATAATCCACGTTAGCATACTCATCTCTTTCCTCTTTTCTCTTAAGCTTTGCTTCCTTTTTCGTTCTAAAACCCACATTTCTGATCCATACATAAACACTTGTCTTATTACTGAATTGTAGATCTTGACTTTTACCTTGATTAGTATTGTCTAATCACATATCACTCCTGCTACTTCCTTCCAATTTCCCTATGCTGCTTTTATCCTACTCTCAACTTCATCCTCACATCCTCCCTCCTGATTTATAGTAGGTCCCAAGAATCTAAATTGTTCTACCTGTTTTATAATGGTTCCTTTACTTTCATGTATGGCTATCCTGTCCCTACCATCTTTACTGCTCACCCTTGCTTTAGTCTTATCCACATTTACCCTCAAGCCACTCCTTTCCAAAGTCTCTTGCGACTCTACCACCCTTCTCTGTAATTCCTCATTTTCAACTGTAATTACCAAATCATCTGCATAGAGCAATCCCACAACTCTCATTTCTGATCCCTTCACTTAATATATCCAAGACCAACACAAATAATAACGGGCTTAATAGTGACCCCTGGTGTAATCCAACATTAACTTCAAAGGTTTCTGTTTCTCCAGCAGCTGTTATTACTTTTGTATTTATTCTTCATCTCCACCATTCTAACCAACTTCTCCGGGACTCTCCTCTTTCTCAAGCACTAAAACATCACTTCTCTTGGTATTCTATCAGAAGCCTTCTGAATGGCTATGTAAGATGCGTCAAAGAACCTTCAAGATAGGTATGAAAGACTCAGCATGCAAGGGGTTTCAGTGTTGTGCTAATGAGCATTTTTTGTATTGCTTATCCACAAATGATCAGAATAAGTATGAAATGCGAGTTACCATTGTGTGTGTATTTATTGGCCACCTGTTGTGAAGGGAAATGGATCATTGTTTAAAAATAATAGCATATGTATACTTGCAATCGTATATATTACTCAATATATATATATATATATATATATATATATATATATATATATATATATATATATATATATATATATATACATACATATATATATATATATATATATATATATATATATATATATATATATATATATATATATATATCCGCATGGGATGCCATTTGACTATTAACAAAAGGAAAAAAGAAAGTGATTGTTTTTCCCTTGAATTTGTATTCAAAGACTGTCTTTGGCACGAATAAAAATTTTACTTTAATTATTAGTAATTGATTTTCTTTTTCTGTGAAGCTCGTTTAACTTCTTTGAATAGTTCCTGTTGTAATTCATTGAATTCCATTTCAAGTCGATGTTGAAACTATGACTTGGAGATATATTAAAGTTAAGTAAATATAAATTCGCGAAAGTAAAGAACACGATAAGTAAGAAATTTAATATTCCGGTTCAAACCTTTTATTTAATCATCTATCTAATATTTCTCTGTGAGTGCTATAACTATAGATGCTCATTGTCCTTTATTAACATTTTCTTACTTGTTTATTGAATAAATATAATACTCATTTTTTTTTTTTTTATTTGGTTCATACTAATATTACCAATTGCTTTAAGCTGCGATGTTATTGCATGGACCAAGGTTTTACCTGAATTTGGAAACCCAGAAAGTAATAGTTCAATCTTACGAATCAAGACTTTTGAATTATTTACACTGAAATTGAGTATTCTTAGTTTTTATCACTTTCATTTGTCACACTTCATTCATAAAAACGGTTGTGGAAAATAAGTTATGAAAAGTAACACTGATTTTCAGAAAATTCCTTACACATTTTCTTGTAAGAAAACCTTGTATTGATGAAAGTAAAAAAGTAGAATTAAGAATACACTTTATTCCGGAGGCTAAGCTCCACCAGACATGATTTTGGAATGAAAATGCTAATTGGTCTAAAAGCGCCGGATAGTGCAATATAAGCAGTAGTCTTTTAAAGTTGGAGGTAACTTTTGTCTTTCAAGTGCTTGTTGTTCTAAATTGAAAAGCAATATGCATTGTACGACCTTGATTAATATATGTACATAAACGCACATACAGCATGCGTAGTGCGTTTATTCAAACAAAAAATGTGCTGAGTATGGACAGGTGCAGTTGGTTTTTCATCAGTTTTTAATGCAAATTTACTATTGTTGAAACCAGTGTACTGAACGTTGACTACAGATGGAAGCAATACTCTCGTCTTTACATTATTAATATTTCGAATTACGAAGACCTCGTTTTCCTTCCTGACTTTGTCCTTCAGCTTGATGTCATAACTTGGAAGATTATTATGAGGTTTTGCCTGTCAGCATTAACGGATGCCGATAACTGATACTCGGATCCTTCCCTTTGATTATCCTCATATAGTGGAGATAATTATAAAGCTTTCTCAAATGTCTTCATTCTGCGTAATTTTTCTTTTGATCCTTTGATTATAATGTGGATGTTTTAATGGGGTCTTGTCCTCCTCTTCTCCTTTCAAGTTTTCTTTGTCTCTCTTTTATTCAAATTTGACTTGTATAAATAGAGATGCATCGTCTAGCTAGTAGTTTATACCTCTACTCTCACGAAATTAAAGATTCAAAGCTTTTTATCCAAATCCTGAACTATTTTATGTTAAATCTATCTATAACCTCTTTACATATCTTGTCAGTAACAGAAACAGACATCAAGTATATAAACAGGAACAAAAAAGGCTTTCAACGTAGCCCTCCTATACTTGGTTGGCGGACTTACCAAGATCGTCTATCACGCATAAATACACGACATTACTGAATGCGCTGTGCTTTTAGGAAAGCAATTTGACTCCTATTCTTGATCTGGTTTAGAGTGTCTGTGCATGTGCTAATGGGAGTTCAAGCACTTGACGCGAAACGAGCTTGGACTGAGAGAGACAGAAAAGGTGGGTTCTATATTATTTTATATGTAAATTCCCATTTGATTATTCTGCATTCCAATTGGAAACTTTATCCTCACGCCCAAAGACTTTGAATTGAGGTATCAAACGTGCGCTGAATCTGGCCCAAAAGACTCTCAGCGGTAATGGATGGTCTAACCCTTTCCCTCTTTGTCTCTAATACTCCTACCGTCTCACACGATCTCTCTTTTTTATTTCTTCGCACGCTCATCGGCATTCAGACGATATCCTAGACAAAACAAAAAAAAAATCTAGGTTTTTAAATTCCAGTAGGTGTGTCATAAAAATGCTTAGGGAATTCATGGGAGGGAAAAAAATTAAAGCCAAATCTTCATCTGTATTCAATGCGTGGGATTTCCGCTGACAGAAAATTTGGGTTAAAGATTTATATCATCAGTTTGGGATTTCTTTTGGGGTGTTTGTGTTTAGAGCGATGGCCTGGGTAATTCTCTTTTTATGCTTTTCTGGAAACGGGGCTGCAAGTTCGGAATTGGATTCGAAAAAGGTAGGGGATGGCGGAAAGGAAATCTAAGAAACTCTACGAACAGGCGAGGCTGTTTGCGTGTTTTTTTTTTTTTTTTTTTTTTAATTATTATTTGTTTTCTATCTTTTTTTTTTTTGGTATATGTTGTAATTATCACTTTCTTTTTTTATCTAATTGTCTTCAGACAATACTAGTAATTATATTGTACATTCTTGTGTTTATTGTGATCATATGTTATGAGACGCACTGCCGATTTAGAGGGATATAAATTTTTGTCATGCTTACAATTTAAGATATTAAAATTGGTTATACAACACTAATAAGTTATGCACTAGTTCTAGTCTTAACCAGATTGAAGGAATCTGCATTAAGAAATACCTTCGTTCTGTATTAGTTGGCTGATGTGCATTTGTTTGTTGAAAATATCCCACTTCCATCACGAGTACATATATTTTAACTCACGTGTTTCCCTGTTTTATCATATAATGAGATAATAGTAAAAGGAACCTTTATTATATAGTTATTAGTACTGATTATGCTAATGATTTTTACTTTTTTTTCATTTGCAGGTAAGTTTTACTATGGAGCTGTCTAACGTTGCCTTACCTATAAATGACTGATAAAAATAAGGTACGTGATGATAATATTGTACAATCTTCAACGTTAATGATATTCATTTGTATATATATATATATATATATATATATATATATATATATATATATATATATATATATATATATATATATATATATATATATATATATATATATATATATATATATGTGTGTGTGTGTGTGTGTGTGTGTGTATGTACGTGTGTATATTGTATATTGCCTGTGTGGGGGTTCTACGTATAATAGCTTCTTATTGTATATTCAAATATCGAAATTTAAATATGAGAGCACATAAGATCGAAATTACAATGGGAAATCCAATAATCTTCATTTCGGCTGACTCGAGAGTCGACTGCTTCTACTGCCATAAACATTGGTGAATCTGGGTTGAGTTAGTCATTTGCATATATTTAGGAATAATCATCATTTACTGTTAGCGTACAGTTGGACACCAAGTAAAATATTTCAACAACAGCTTTTTGGGGCTGTAGCAATGCTAAACAATAATTTATGAGTGCCAGTATTAATCCCCCCCCCTCTCTCTCTCTCTCTCTCTCTCTCTCTCTCTCTCTCTCTCTCTCTCTCTCTCTCTCTCTCTCTCTCTCTCTGTATATATATATATATATATATATATATATATATATATATATATATATATATATATATATATATAATTATTTATTATTATATATATGTTTATTAGTATATATATAGTATATATAAATTGGTGTATTTCTAAAACTCTCTCTCTCTCTCTCTCTCTCTCTCTCTCTCTCTCTCTCTCTCTCTCTCTCTCTCTCTCTGCCTTTTCTTCCAAGAAGCACCTGTTCACGTTGTTGATAACTGCCTTTGGTGGGCTATGAAGGTGGCTATTTAGCGAACTTAAAGCAAGAGAATAGTCCATCATGCGAGTTTGTATGCGTTTCACAAGTGTGGTGTGGCAACGTCTGGCATATGATGCCCATAGGATGGCGGAATATCTACTATTTATACAGAAAACACGTTTTGAATTTTGCCTCATTTGTGGTGAGGAACAAAAGTTGAAAAAAATTCACCAATTCAGAGAGAGAGAGAGAGAGAGAGAGAGAGAGAGAGAGAGAGAGAGAGAGAGAGAGAGAGAGAGAGAGAGAGAGAGAGAGACGGTAAGCAGATGGATTGGAGTAGGAAAAAGAAGGCAAGCTGCTGAAGAAGTAGCACAAATGGGATAATCTGTTTAGAGGTAGGTGCCCTCCCCTATTAGCCATTTCTCACTGCGCTTGAGTTTTTTCTTTTTTGTTGTTGATGTCATAATAACCTGCCGGCTACTGATGGCTATACTTAAGTTTATCCTAAATGTAAGAAGACTTTCTTTAGGTGTCTTAAAGTTTTATATATTCTTTTAGTCATTTGTGGTTAAAACACCTTTTGAGATGTAATTTTCAAAACATTTCAGCCATTATTCACCATAATAGGCGCATCTAACCAATATTGTTTCAGACATCTCAGAATTCTACGTCATCCAGAAGACAAGCGGAAGCGTATTTATATTTTGTGACTTCTGGAAAAATACTCTAAACTTTTCACACAAAAACTGTAGTGTAGACTACATTTAATTTTGCCCATAAAGTTAACTAATCTTTCTTCTTTGTCATGAGTTCTTCAATTGTCCGAATAAAAGTCGTCTCCTTGCAGGGTTTTTTATCAATTTAGTTTATTATTATTATTATTATTATTATTATTATTATTATAATTACTGTATTATTATTATTATTATTATTATTATTATTATTATTATTATTATTATTATTATTATTATTATTATTATTATTACTACTACCAGGTAAACTACAACCGTGGTTGGAAAAGCAAAATACTATAAGCCCAAGGGCTTCAACAGGGAAAATAGCCCAGTAAAGAAAAGAAATTAGGAAATGAATAAATGGTATGAGAAATAATGAACAAATGAAATAAAATATTCTAATAATGGTAACAACATCAAAACAGATATTTCATATATAGACTATTAAAAGACGTATGTCAGCCTGTTCAACATAAAAATATTTGCTGCAAGTTTCAACTTTTGATGTTCTACCGATTCAACTACCCGACTAGGAAGATCATTCCAAAACTTGGTCACAGCTGGAATACAACTTCTATAATACTGAGTAATATTGAGCCTCATGATGGAGGAGGCTTGACTACTAGAATTATTATACTGTTATTTAGAGAGTTTATGATGTCCTATTTCTTTAATTGCTAATTCTCTATACCATAATTCTCATACCATTTAATTAAAATTCATTGCTCATAAGTACACCTCAGTAAACACATACACACACACATATATGTATATATATATATATATATATATATATATATATATATATAAATAATTATATAAAGTATATATATATTTATATATATATATACACAATGTGTGTGTGTTTGTACAAATAGATAGATAGATATGATTGCGTGTATGATTTTTGAATTATTATTATTAAGGGTATGGAGATTTACCAGATCCATGAGTCGAGCTTGACTCCTATACAGCTAAAAAATACTTATTTATATTATTTTAAATTATATTTATTTTATTTTCCTATTCCTAACTATGCAGTAAGAAACCTAATGGGAACGAAGTGAAATAAAATTGAATTCAATTAAGATGAAATAGTTACTTTGAGCGCTCAAGTGAGATGGAATTTAGGTACGAGGAAATTCCAGGTCGTAATATATTACTGTAGATGTAATCGTATTACCTCTTTACAGGAAATTGAATTCTGGCTGTCTCTGATCTTGATTGAAACCGGATTAATATTATTATTTGTTTGTTTAATGATTTATATGTTTACGATTTTGCGGCATCTTATGTTTACATTTACACGCCCTTATCTTAGCAGGCACAAGATTACCGTTTAAAGAGGACCCTCTGCTTTTGCAGTTCTCTGATTGCAATTCCCAGATTAAATATAAAAAAAGAAAATTGTTAAGATTAAATAAACCTTTATCAGTTCGCAAATGACTGTGGAATTCCAATCTCACTGTACAGCATCAAGTCTCTCTCTCTCTCTCTCTCTCTCTCTCTCTCTCTCTGCCGTAAGAGACTATATATATATATATATATATATATATATATATATATATATATATATATATATATATATGCACACACGAGAGTATATTCTAAACACTAGATAGCGAAATGAGCAAGATTTTTTTATATTATATATAAATAGATATCTAAGGTTCGATTACAGATGGATTTGCTCTTGCTATTTCTCTGCTTAAATCTACGTTTATCACATACTCAATATATATATATATATATATATAGAGAGAGAGAGAGAGAGAGAGAGAGAGAGAGAGAGAGAGAGAGAGAGAGGGGGGGGGATGAGAATGGGGTGGAAATAGGCGTATGCTAAGTGTCCATGATGAGATTAAGATCTGCCATGTTGCAATGCGATTATGTATGTAGATTTGCGTCAAACCTGCCTGTCTAGAATTATTCGTTGTGGATTGAATGCAGATCCCTTCTCATCGTAATATGTTCTGAAACGCAAAACTGAAAAGGATACAAATGGGGAATCGTTATTCATTCCAGTAGAGTAGTATTTCTCTCTCTCTCTCTCTCTCTCTCTCTCTCTCTCTCTCTCAACATGATCAGTATAATAATATAACAGGTAGTCGGGATTCAAAAAACCCCTCCCACCTCTGAAAATGGACTGCTGGTTTTCCACTGTCATCAGAATTTCGTTGCTTGTAATATTGTTTGTTGGAATTTGAGTATTTATTAAGTTAAGGGTAATAAAATTATTTTTCATACGATTACCTCACAGAAGGTAAAAGGGTGACTTGCCATCGGCATTTAAAACAACCCTCTTTTTTTTTTTGTAGAATAAAGAAATTATATATATTCAAAAGTTAACGCGCTCCATTTTTCTGTTCGGGATGTTCCAATTTCCGTCTTCTATGGGACTTGATCAAATACGATGTTGAAAGAAGCTGATCAGGAAAGCAAGTCTAAAGGGACCACTTAAGGAAATCATATTATTTTTGGAATAATTTCACTTTTTGAATGTAATTTATATAAACAAATATAAGCTCTATATGCTAGTTCACTGCAGGAAAAAGGCCTCAGACATGTCTTTCCACCTACGCCTGTTTATGGTCATTCTATGCCAGT
>NC_090732.1:56053468-56085968 GCF_036898095.1 Palaemon carinicauda | reverse complement strand
AATATTTCCCAAGTCATTCAGATTCGTGGCCATGATCGGTTAATATTGGCATTTAAACTGAAATTTTAAATATAAACAATAAAATCTTTTCTGTGTGCTAACTCAATCTGTATCACAGGAGCTTCCATTCGCTTGATAATGACCGAGGCCCTATGGCAAAATTAGAGATAGTTATAAAAGAGTAGAGATAACGGAATAATTTTTTTAGATTTGAATGCTGATCTAAATAATGGTAGATTTCGGAACAAGAATGGCTGTAATTAGAGAGTTATTGTCGCTTGAATGTTTGAAGGATTCGTTAGTAAGAATCCTTATACCAACATTTGTCAGGCTGGAAGTTATACTATTTAGTTACTGTAGGTCATTGTCTTTTGTAGTCCTACATATACCCATAAGTTTCCCAGTTAATATGCTCATTACGAAAGTGCTCTGTAGGACAATTTGCCCGTTTGCTTGAAAATCAACCAAGATATTTTCGTTAACTATAATAATTATAAAGGAATATGATATAAATTGTATAAAAAAAATCTGAATGAAATAGTGCTCAATATGCCTTAATTCTGAATAGAGCTAAGAATATCTCGTTTTGGCTTCACAAATTTCGAAAGGTTCCAAGCTGGAATGATCAAGTGAAGGTGTTTCATGCTGCCGCTCGGGAGAGATTTCTTTTCTGGAGGGATAGTGAGAAACTAAAATTGACTGTCTAAGACGAATACTGGCGCAGGTCATTAATCTTAAAAATACCGAGGATGTTTAACAAATAGATGAATAAAGAATAAATGAAAGGAACACAAATAGGAACTTTATCAAGGGGACTTGAATCAACATTATAAGAAGTAGGTTTGATCTCCAAGCTACGTAATTTTCTCAAGATGAAGCTACCATTAATTATATCAGTGATAACTTACAGGCAGATTATTATTATAATAAATATCTTTTTGTTTATGCCACCTGCGCTTATATTTTTTTGGCAAATTATAGGAGAATGCTTTATGGGAAAATTAGTATTTCTTACTTTCATTACAAAATCTCGGAAAATTATTTCGTTCTGAGAACAAGAAACCTTTATATATGATTTATCAATAAAGCAAATTTCTCAAAGGTTTTGCTAAAATGTAGTGGTCTCATTTACCTAATACAACTCATTTTCGAATCAATTAAGTAAAGTCTGAGTTTATTCAAAGTGCTAGGCCGTCATCAGTATTTACTGTATCCATCATTGATTATTTACTATGCAAAGTTAACACTTAACTTTCGTTACTAACCAACCTTCTAACAGCAACGGCTACTTTATACTGCTGCTACTAGCTACAACAAATGAACTAATAATGAATTAGGTTAGCAATACTGTAGTTCCTAAAACATTAACGGTTACCAAATTAGAACGGGATAATGATACAATATTTTACAAGATGTATCAAGAATTTTCTTTTAACCTCTCTCCACATCCCCTGAAATACAATTGACTTCCTTATTTCCTTTTTGAGTGTCGGACTGCCCGGGGGAGGGGTAATCCCCATTACCCCCCCCCCCCCCCACCACCACCGACCCTTCCATTGAAAGTGTCTACTGGGCTCCTCAAAATAGTAAAAATAATTGTATATATATACACACACACACACACACATATATATATATATATATATATATATATATATATATATATATATATATATATATATATATATATATATGTGTGTGTGTGTGTGTGTGTGTGTGTGTGTGTGTGTGTGTGTGTTTTGTGTAATTGTAGTGAATACTCAAGAGGCAAATGATAACAGTATGAAATATGGCAACTCGATTTGTAATATTTCCCAGCGTTCGCTGGGCTTGGACAAGGCTCCGCCCATTTCCTAAGAAGACCAACTCTTTATTTGTTTTGTCATGGTAACACTAGAGACCTCTGACGAGCGATTTCCCCTTAGTGTCGGCGGACTTTTGAATCTAAGTGTACATCTTAAGGAGTGAGTAATTCCAATTACCATTTGAATAGAATGCTAAAGAACAGTTTATCAGAATTCCTACTTTAATTCAATTAAAAAATTTTTTGTAAAGGATATAAGTAATATACAGTAGTATTAAGTGAAATTTCACATTGGATTTTGAGCCAGACATCTTAGCACAGAGGTTTAGGAACGGACGGACAAATAAGTAAAGAGTAACGTGCGTAGTAGTCTTGTCAAAAGAATTTGAAGGAAATGTTGTTACCCAGAGCCATAGAAAAAAGAATACAAAATTTAAAGATAAGCAAATAGGACAGATTTATAAGGCCTTAGCTGTAAACCAAATTACCAATAAAGAAATTGTAGAAAACAAATGTTTTATTTGTTTGAATTTCTCTGTATTTGTATTAACAAAAGACCAAAGAACTGGAAGCGATTTTCAACTGTATGACAGGGTTTTAGCGAAGAAAATCAGAAACCACGAAGCAGATTTTGCTGTTTAATAAGGATTAGTTCTGACTCGAACCTTAAGTCTGGAACAAATTCGAGTGTTTCAAAACTATTCCTTTCCAAGGGAAATTTTAAAAGTTTCATTCAAGGATACTTCAAAAGTTTCTTAGTTAGGACCGGCCACATTCTAATTAAAAATGTCGAAGTTAATGGAATTTATGGAACTAACAAATTGGAATAATTTCAGACGTGGTCGAGAGTCAACCTTTCTTTAATGAATATGTTGAAAATTAGTCGTTTTTTAAAGTAACGGGAATGGTGCTCATGTTTCTGCCAGTCAATTGTGGTTTTGGATTGTTGTATAGATTATTTTCTGATTCTTCCGTAGAATTACATCAGTGGCTGTTGATCAGAGAGCTTTTATTGGTTACTAAAGCCATGAAATTGCTATCAGCCAATTTTGTGACCACTGATATGATTCCCTGCCTTCGTACAGAAATCTTTCTAGAATTTGTATCCTGCTTAGTGTAATTACTCTTGCAAGAACCCTTTCGTTTTCACGTGCTTTTTATATCTTACTCCCCCCAAAAAATACAATATGTAAGACCTGAAAAACTATATAATTGTGTAAGATATTTATTTATGTAACCTGTGGCATAAAGGCATGTATTATTCAGGGGTCGATACAAGTAATTGAATCTATTAAAAAGTAGCGTCCATCAGTAGGGAATACTTCATATCAAAACATTTCAAGGAAAATGTAATTTGACGAAATTGGTAGAATTTCCGAAGATCACTACAGGCGTGAAGAAGTCAGGCAATTTCTTTTCATCAACAAGAGAAAATAATGCTGATAGAATAAGACTGAAAATCTGAGAATGTTATGTTTTCGTAAGAATGTTATGCGAGCATAAATTGTAGTGGTATATACTTCATGACAATAGCGAGTTTTAAGGAAAGTTTCTTGGAAAAGGATGCTTTTGTTTTTCCATAGCTAGGTCATATTGGAATGTGTGTCTTACATTATCTGCTTTCTTGTGTTGTTATCTTGGTTCGTATAACAAACTTGGAATTTTACAAGACTCCATGCAGAAATGAATCGTGCTATACTGTCGTTTTGCTTCTATCTACTCATGTTTTGTTAGTCTTGCACCAGTTTAATTTAGCTTTTAAATGTATTCAAAAGGCTAGTTTTTCTGATTATATACATTCTGGACTAGTCCCATGTTCGATTAATTTCGTTTCCAGGGCCCTTTTTACTCGACTTGATTATTTGCGCTGAATAGAGAATCATTTCTCCTTAAGTCTATACGCTGCTTATAAAGAGCAACCTTTTCACTGAGACATCCAATTGGAGTTACAAAAGGTAGTTTGGATGACCTAAAATACCTCTAGTCATTGCTTTATAAAAAGTTATACTTTTAAACTACAGATTTTTTTCATAAAAAGTTGTTGCTATTATTATTATTATTATTATTATTATTATTATTATTATTATTATTATTATTATTATTATTAATGATGTTGTTGATGCTACGGTTGCTGTTGTCATTTTTCTATTAATCCTCTCTTATTAGTTATTTTTCCTGACTGTGAAAGTAATGAAAGAAATTCTTGATCGGTAAAATATTTCCTGTTAAAAAAATATGATCTGCAAAGTGAATAGCCAAAATTTTTATAACATTCTTTTGTTCTTTTAAAAGCTTTAAAAGAAATAAAATGCTCAAGCACTTTCAAAATGTGCATAAAGATAGGGTATAGAGTTCTGTTACCATTAAAACGACGGTTGGAATAGCCTTGTTCATCCATTTTCTATCCGATTTCTGAATGGGCTTGCAAGAGAAAATCCTTTTACTCCCACTTGCTAACAGGTTCGAAACGTGCTTTTCTTGGAAGTAGGCAGCTATTGCTAGACTGCAAGATAACGTCAATTATGGAGGAACACGCATTCAAACCATCAATTAAAACGCGTTTTATTTGTTTACATTCAGCGATGATTTACTCCTTGTTGCTAAGTAGACAGGGTGCATCGAATAGTCTAATCTTCACTTCTTTTTTTCAATTATTTTTTTCTTTTATTACCAATCCCATTTCTCAAATCATTTGACTGGCAAATTTCGGTATTATCTATATTGTACTTGTTCAGTCCAGAAACAGCCTTTCTCTCATTCTTGCTGAGAACTTATTTACATTATTTTTTTTACAGTGGAAATTTCTGCATTGCATCACTTTCTCAAAGTTTTCATATGTTATGATTATATGAAATGGATTCCGGTCAGTGATATTAGTTTAGTTATTCCGTATTAAAGTTAGATATAGACTTATAGAGAATGTGTTTGCTAAAAGAAGACAATGTGTTTGCTATCCCTATTGTCTTTGAATACGCATACTACTTGTGGTATTGCAATAACGATTAAGATATCTTGGTTTAATCTTTATTTTCTATCTTGGAGTGATTTTGTATTTGATGTATGTCCAATTTTCTGTCAGTTCTCAATGTTTTGAATATTCTGGTATCTTTGTTTTCTTTCTCATCCTGAATTTTTCTATCTTAGTGTGGGCATTCTGATTTCTTATCTTCTTTTTCGTTTACCTCTATATTTAGTTGTACAATGCGTGCAGATTTTGTTTGTATGTAGAGAGGTTTTTCAGCCTTTATCCCAGTTACGGTTTTGATTAACTTAACGTAGGTATGCCGTTCTTGTTTGAGATCCTTAATACCATTAGGCCACAAGAGATTCAAAAAATCAATGATGGCAATCGTTATCGTTGCCAGGAAGTATGGCTAAATTTTCTGGTATCATGCTGTTATCTGCCCCATGAAGTATAACTATTGGACCAGACATTGCAGAGTGTGGCTCATTTTTTGCTGTCATTTGCAATCATTTGAAGAAAATATCTTTGTTTGAAGTTTTACAATGCATTCTTTTTAATCTACATCGGTTTGAAGTACAGTGAAGGTAAAACTTTATTTCAAACCTTTTATGTCACGAGTGATGAATTGCGTAGCACGTGCGAGCGTTTCATTTTTCATAAAGCATCGGGCGAGGTTTGATATACAGCTGTTGCAATATATAAATATATATATTTTTTGTCAGCAGCCTGTAATTGAATCACCTGTGGTTTTCAGCGTTGGCAGTTCCCTAATATTAAATTAATTTCTGTAGTGTTCGATTGTTTTTTAACGAATTGTAAAGTCGTAAGCACAAACGCAACCTGGAGTTCTTGCATGGCATTAGTCTTACTGTCCTCACTTCACTCCGCATTCTCTACACTACAGGTATAAACATAATAAAACATTAAATTGCATTATAGCGCACCGTGCCGGTTGACCCTAGCCTTATAGCGCACCGTGCCGGTTGACGCCAGGTTTATTTTTCTAATGAATCATACTTTTTAAAAAACAATTTATATATAACATCACATTCTAATAACTTCTACAAACTTCTGTACTGATATAGCAGTGCATATTTAAAACAAAATGAACAAACTTTCAAATTAACATATAAGCCTCCTCTGCCGCCCAGGAAAAACCATAGATAAAAAACAAAATCTCAAGTTTTGAAAAAACTATGGAAACCTGTGTATCCACGGCAATAATGCAGAGTAACTCAAATTTGAGTGGTGGAACCTCACTCTTGTACTACTAATAAATAATAATGATAATATTAATAATAAATTCGACTTGCTCGGGCTAGCGTGCGCTAGAAAGTGACCACTTACTAAATACCTCTTCAAAAATTGAATATGTTTCACCCAACACTAAATTCTCATTGGCCACTGCCTACAAAACAACTGAACTTAAGTAACAAGATACTTAAGATCTGCTTACATGTCGTTAGGACAATTATTTTTCGCTATACTTCGTAACGCGAAAAAATTTTAGTCCTCACTTCACTCCGCATTCTCTACACTACAGGTATAAACATAATAAAACATTAAATTGCATTATAGCGCACCGTGCCGGTTGACCCTAGATAATACCAAAGAAAGGGAGAGAAGGAAAAAAAATGGAGAGAGAGAAATAAATGCTCCGATTGAATGATTTACACATTTAACCTCTTTTTGAAGCCTTTGACAAACATGTTTACTTGAAACAGACTACCAACACTCATGTCTATGAAGACACCTATCATTGACGTTATCGTTTGCGATGTTTGAACTTGTAGCCACAGTTTTAACAAAAAATTATGTTTGGTTACATTACAGGAGCTTTTTAAAAAACTTCTTAAAGAGAAATCGATCAAAGGACAAAATCATTCCAGCTTCCTCCGCATCAAGCAAAATACATCAAATATGGAAAAGCATTTGTGATAACTTCCGATATCAAAAACTAAACAGTATTGGTGATTTAATTTTTTTTTTTTTTTTTAACTAAGAAATCTTCAAATTACAATAAACTTAATTCCCCAAATCTCAGATAAGAACACTTTAATGATCTATCAAAATAATAAAGAAGTTTTTCAATATAGGAAAATATAATCCGCACGGATTCTGCAACACCATATTATCAAAAAGATCCTTTGTATGCACCGATCTACCAGCTTAATGTTTCAAAGGTGCTTGCAAAGATTTAACAAGTGAAATTTCCGTTGGATCTATGTAACCCCTCATTTCATGCATGCACGTTATGGCCTAAATAGCTTGATCACTGGAGATTACTAAAACGCCGGAATCTAATAGAAGCGTGATAAATAAAGCAACCTACAATGGCATTTCGCTTTGCTCGTGACCATTATTGTAAGTTTCTCTTTGATGAAAGACAAATTTGTAGGCCTTGTCGGTGCTGCCATTCATCGATGATAGAAGATGCTCATGACAACTGAGGTCCCCCAATTTCTTGTCCAAATTAGATGCCACCGTTAAAGACGACTGCTGGCATTTCATTGCATTCACGATCCTGGAAAGCAGATTCCAAAAATAAAACAATGTACATATATACTTGTAATTTCAAAAACCTTTACCTTCTATATCAAAGTTAAATTTCAGCGAAAAATTTCCTTTTTTTTTTTTCTCTCTCTCCTTATCTTTGCCGTGTAATAAAACCTTTGTTACGTAAACACTCAAAGTTTAACAATAAAGTTTCCCTCGTTAATATGAACAGTCAAGATGCAGAGGACTTTCACTCAGGAATATTCTACTTAAGAATTTTTACCTCCAATTTATTAATAACCTTTGGTATAAAGCACCAAACCTCAAGTTAAAGCATCAATTGCCTCTGTACCTGGACCCCAATATTAGAGATTAAAAAACCTCAACATAATTTTAAAGGTAGCAAAACAGTCTAAAGAATTAATAACTCTCACAAGTCCATAACTCTGAAAAATGTAAAAAGAATTGACCATTCATCCATGTTAGTTGACAACACTTCAAAAAATCCGCTCTTTTGTACTCTTTCTGGGCTTACATACATTGATGACCTGAACAGTGTATTCAGTACAAGTTTAAATTCTTTGGTTTTCTATGATTTCCAAATCTGGCTTTTTGCTACCTACTTGCATTAAAATCGAAAATTTTATCTGGAACAACGTTCAAACATTGCCAAAGTACTTTACATAATTCTGTCAACTGCCTCCTGCTCCTTCATGTTTAATTTTAAAGATTAATTTGCTGTCCAGTTTCCAACCACTCTTTTCATGATATGAAAAAAAAAATGCGCTGTATTCATCGCTAAAAACTTCAGAATTACTCCAAACCTACTACTGAGGTGTCACAACATATAAATTTCCCAACACCAGAGGCGTCACAATAGAGTGATAAACTGCCTACACCTGAGGCGTCACAATATAGTGATAAACTGCCTACACCTGAGGCGTCACAATATAGTGATAAACTGCCTACACCTGAGGCGTCACAATATAGTGATAAACTGCCTACACCTGAGGCGTCACAATATAGTGATAAACTGCCTACACCTGAGGCGTCACAATATAGTGATAAACTGCCTACACCTGAGGCGTCACAATATAGTGATAAACTGCCTACACCTGAGGCGTCACAATATAGTGATAAACTGCCTACACCTGAGGCGTCACAATATAGTGATAAACTGCCTACACCTGAGGCGTCACAATATAGTGATAAACTGCCTACACCTGAGGCGTCACAATATAGTGATAAACTGCCTACACCTGAGGCGTCACAATATAGTGATAAACTGCCTACACCTTAGGCGTCACAATATAGTGATAAACTGCCTACATCTTAGGCGTCACAATGAAGTAATAGGTTAAATAAGTCTGATGCAAGTATATAGTTAAAGTAAGGACCAAAATAAAAAGAATGAATTTCTGCGTCAAAACGTGCTCTCAACCGGAGCATCTGATATTTCTTCATTAAGTTCTCAACTAGCTTTGCTCAATATGTAAAAATACAGAAATACTTTATCGTTTTCATTTTAACAATACCTCTCACGACAAATTTCGTGGAAATTATGTAACAGACAATTCTGTCCAAAAGATATTCGTTAAAATAACGTTTTCGTTAATTCAGAATGTTTGGCATCTAAACAAGGTCTTTAACGACATAGTTTATCCTAACACTGTAGTTACGAAATTCGCCTTCAGTATTCGTCCTCTGTAAACCTTTCCAAATACAATTTAAGAGTCTGAAAACCAATTATACTTTCTTTTAAAAAAATCCAAATCTTGAAGCTTTTAAAGTAAATAGCTAGCATCCAATGCCCCTTCAAATAAACCATCCGCAGCTATGCCATCATCTAAAAATACTTCAATCTTCACTTCCTTAGATCTCCAATATCTAACAGACTTAAGAACTTTAGTAAAGATGTACCGCCGCTTCAAAAATATCTAAAGAATATCCATTATAAAAAACTTTTTAAAATTTTTCCCCAATGAGAAAGATATTGGCAACGTTTTAATAGATTTCTATGCGATAAGCAGACTGTAGACTGATTAAATCCTTAAAAAGTTTGTAATAAAAAACCAGCCTTTGCTTACCATTTCCATTCTTGGTCACCGTCAAAGGAATTATTTCTTAGTTTTTCTGATACCAGTGTCACCCATTCTCTTAATAAATTCTGATTCGTCCCTTTCTGACCTATAGTTACCCAATCCAACAACCACAGTAACGGTTTTGAAATGGAATTTGTGATCGCCCTTTTAGACGTCCATGACTATCTTACCGGACCCAATCTAATTCTGTTCAATGTATTGTGAATAACAACAACCAACAGGCGATTAAAACAATAAAATAAAATAAACACAATGTTCCAATTTCCTTGTACCAACTGCTAAGTATACAAAAATAAAAACAGCTATATTTTCACTTATCTTTTCGACGTCTTTCTTGGTACATTCCTGGCTCCAATGTCAACTCTCGGCCTTTATTGAGCTCTAGACCTCTTCCATCAAAGTTGATATGAATCCACACTTTCCCTCGATCTTTAACTAGCTTGACACTTTCGGCGATGCTGCTCTTTGCGTACTAACTCGTTTCTGCAGCAGTTTTAGATGTTCCTTGTCCTCCAAGTTGATAAACAATCGCATCTAATGCTAACATTTTCGTATCAGTTTCCTCAAAATAACGCGATGCTCATTCAAATGGTTTTCCATCATACTTTAACGAGGTGCGGATACTTGTTGAATATTCTGCTGGAAATCGAATAATAGATTTTCCATCACAACTTGAAACGGTTTCAGCATTCTGATTGCTAACGTGAAAACACTATTCACATCTGAAGCTGTACTTTGACCCTGCCTGGCGTCCTGGATAATAAATTCGACTTGCTCGGGCTAGCGTGCGCTAGAAAGTGACCACTTACTAAATACCTCTTCAAAAATTGAATATGTTTCACCCAACACTAAATTCTCATTGGCCACTGCCTACAAAACAACTGAACTTAAGTAACAAGATACTTAAGATCTGCTTACATGTCGTTAGGACAATTATTTTTCGCTATACTTCGTAACGCGAAAAAATTTTATTATCTGGGGTATTATTTTCAATTGCATATCCTGTGTTATTTTTGGTATTACTTGTTGAAGCACGGTAATTGTAGCGCAGTCCTTGTTATATTTTTTTAAGTAAATGCTGGCGAGATATATTGATCCTATTTTATGTATGTCTTTGAATTCTGACAGAAGTTTTGAATTATCTCTTTTTGATTTTGCTGAAATTCATGCCAGTTCCGTATAGTAGACTTAAATCAATAAATAGCGAAGTTTTGTTTCAAACAAAGAGTATTTTTTGTCAGGGTTTCACTTCAGTACAAGGGAGTGTAGCAGTGGAACCGCTAAAGTTAATGAATTCACATTGTGTGTTGAATATAAAAGAAAAGAAATATGCAAACATACAGTAGTACTAGTTTTGCCAATGATATTGATACATGGAATTTTGTGCGAAATTATCTTATCCCTTCTGCTGTGTTTTGTCTTTAAGATGTAATGTACGTATTGACACTGCATTTGAAGTTGAATAGAATGTTTTGCTAATGAATGGATCTCTCTCCGTATACAGTATACAGAATAATTATGTTCCCTCCACCCTCCATGACATATGCTTATTGGAGTGGAACATTCAGTCTCCCCTCCCTGTCCCTCCCAAGAAAAGTCATTAGACAAGAGTTTTAGACGATTCTCAATAACATACCATATCGGATTTCATCTACTTGTCTTCATGTCCGCCTTAATTTTTCATTTAAATTTTACTTATAAAACGCTTTATCGAAGATATGATACTATATTAGAATGTATATGGTTCCAATTTTAACTTAAAGTATCTCATTATATATATATATATATATATATATATATATATATATATATATTTATATAAATAAATATATATATATATATATATATATATATATATATATATATATATATATATATATATATATATATATATATGTATATATATATATATATATATATATATATATATATATATATATGTATGTATGTTTGTGTATATAAATATATATATATATATATATATATATATATATATATATATATATATATATATATATATATATATGTGTGTGTGTGTGTGTGTGTATATATATATGTATATATATATATATATATATATATATATATATATATATATATATATATATATATATATATATATATATATATATGTGTGTGTGTGTGTGTGTGTGTGTGTGTGTGTTCATTTCACTAAAACACGGCTTTCATAGTCCCAACAATCAGGTCACAAATAGATAGGCAGATATCGATTTTAAGTGCAGACCTGAATTCAACAGGAATATATATATATATATATATATATATATATATATATATATATATATATATATATATATATATATATGTATATATATATAGTAGTGTCGGAATCATCTCTTAATATCTCTTGATGGCCAGGGGGTCTAAGTCAACTGTCGGGTTTTTCAACTCTGATCAGCCAAATGTTTTAATGCTGTCCCAGACAGAACCACTCATCATGAAATGAATTTCCTCTTGAATCTTCGATCCCGAGGACGAATGAATACGATTGAAAATTATTTTAGGCTTAATAGTATATATATATATATATATATATATATATATATATATATATATATATATATATGTATATAAACATAATATATATACATATACACACACACACACATATATATATATATATATATATATATATATATATATATATATATATATATATATATGTATATATATATATATATTTGTGTGTGTGTGTGTGTGTGTGTGTGTATAAACTACTGAATTGTCATTCTAACCGCTGTAAAATGAATATATACACTATTAGCAACATCTTGCACCCGAACAGTGGGCTTCGTAGATAATTTGAGTCTCTTTGCAATGTCTTGTACTGTACTTACCTTAATGCTTTTTTCGCATATATTTTGTAATATTGAACCAACCACTTCCATTCTTGAAAACTGTTTGTGAACATTAATTCCTCCACACAAATGGTTTCTATTACTCTTAAACGTTACTCTTTCTCACATATATTTATGTAATGTGAAACTAAATACAGCTGACAGACAGTGTTTACTTGAATTGAAGAGCTGAAAGGAATAGAAATAAATAAAGAAGAAATTGTTACGACTTTGCGATGAAGGCAATTTATTCAGAAAAATAATTTGATTCTCTTCCAAAAAATTCCCGAAATACAGAGATTAGACGTGGAGAGTGTGAGACTTGGAGTGATACAAAAATGTGGTTTCATCTGATTTCATTGGTGATAACAGGTGAACTGGCATGGTGGGGATGAATAAGAAAAGAGAAGACGAAATTATAAAATACTAAGATAGCAAGATCAGGCCAAGAAGTGTGAATGGGGGCTAGGCACATTTCGTTAAAACTCATTGTGCCATTATTGACTTAAGCAATATAATGAATGCCGTATAACTAGACAGTTGTGGTGCTTTGGCATGAAACTAGCAGACTCTGCAACGGGCCGCGGATACAGAAAGAGCCCGTGCCTTGCACTGGCTGAGGCACATCTCAAACCAACCAACCAACCGAACTAGAAGACTTGTTGAGCTTATAGAGTAAGATAAATGGCTTCACTCTCTTCATGGTAAAATAGGTTTTGGTCATATATATATATATATATATATATATATATATATATATATATATATATATATATATATATATATATATATATATGTATATATGTATATATACACACACATATATATATATATATATATATATATATATATATATATATATATATATATACATATATGTATATATGTATATACACACACATATATATATATATATATATATATATATATATATATATATATATATATATATATATATATGTGTGTGTGTGTGTGTGTGCGTGTGTGTGTGTGTGTGTGTTTGTACGTATGTGTGTCTATAATACCGGAGAAAGTTTTATTTTGTCTTCGTGTCCTTCTCATCGAGCTTCTAATTGGTCTTCCTGTGCAGCTTTTCCCAAAGAATTTTATGCAATGCAGTGCATTCTCGTGGGTTGTCTTCTTCCAGAACAAGATTTCAATTTGATGCTGCTCTGACTCAGAACTGTGATGATTCTGGAGGGCCATTACATGGGTTTTTGTAAAGTTAGGCTACCCCACAATTTTTTTTTTTTTTTTTGGGGGGGGGAACTACATTTTTAAGGGGTAAACGTGGCAGATACTACGTTTATGTCGCAGAGATAGCACATAGCATTTTAGTGTTTGGGTATTTGAAAATGAGCTTATTTCTATTCCTTATAAAAGTTATAGTAAAAGATCAAACTATGTTAAAAAGTCTTCCAAAAGGTATTACAAATTTTCCAATTTCCCTTGGTATGCCTTTTTTCACGAATAATTCGGAGACATATCAAGCATTTTTTCTGCCTTGACATATCTGCTAGTATACTGTTTTCTCACTAATTCGCACACACGTAGATACAATAATCTTTGTGTATGCATGTGCAGTAAACCACAAGGGGAAATCTAAATAATCGACCGGTTTCGTCTGTACAACTTTATCTAGAGGACTGATGTATTAATACACATATGTATTGTACAATATGGTACACTTAAAGTACAACATCCATGCAAAAATTTGAAGAACAAAATCAAGAAAAATTTGCCTCTATTTAAAACAACACCCATGAAGGTGGAGGAGTGAAAACCCAATAAGATTATATCCTGGTTAGAGGAGCTGGGAAAAACAATGTAATGAACTGTATGTAAAGTGATTTTGGTGGAAGCATGTGTTAAGCAACATAGACTAGTAGTGATTGATTTTACAATGAGATGTAGAAAACCCAAGAAGAGATAGAGGAGATCCCGATTAAAAGTTTGAGACTAAAGGAGGAAACGGTGAACAATTTAGGAGGATTGTGAGGGAGAGAGACGACGGGAAAGGTTGAACTTACAGGTTGAACAGGGTAACAGGTGGAAAATATCTGTGTGGGTATGGAACAAATAGGCGTAGGGGAAACAGACGAATTAGCGGGAAGAAGTGCAAGGGTCAGTCAAAAGAAAACTAAAGGCATTCAAGGACTGGAAAGTAAGCCATGCACAGGGAGCAGAGGATCGGTACAGAAAAGAGGTAAAAGATTCTAGGAGGAAAGTAGGTATAGCTATTGAAAGAGCAGTAGAGCAATTGAATGAAAGGCAAGGAACAAGGGAAGGAGAAAAGGATATCTATAAGATTTCAAGCTTGAGGAAAAGGTCAAAACAGGTTTTGGGCCAACTGGCAGTGATCAGGGATAGAAATGGAAATATATTGGATAGGGATGAAGACATTAAAAGGAGATGGAGAGAATATATTTTGAACAACGACTGAATACTGAGAGAGAGGAGCTGGGGGAAACACAAAGGGTGGTGTGCCCAGTAATGAAGATATAGAATATAGAAGCGAAGCGGGCATTGAGTAAAATGAAAAATTGTAAAGCACAAGGTCCATTAGAGTTTCAAATTGAAATGATCAAGATACTAGCTACAGACAGGGGAGAATGGGTGCTGGATTTATTAAGAACAATATGAGAAGAGGAAATAATGCCTAAAGACTGGGAGGAGAGTCTAATGGTATCTATATTTAAACAGAAAGGTGATATCATGGGATGTGGTAACTGCAGGGGAATGAAACTAATAGCATAATTTGAAAGTTTTTGGGAGGATACTAGATGAGAGATTGTAAATATTGGGAAACGACTGTATGAATTCATAAGGGGAAGAGGACTGTGGATGCCATCTTTATAGTAAGGCAATTGCAGGAAAAGAGGCTAGAAGGAAACCAAAAGCTCTTCTTTACTTTTCTATGTCTAGAGAACCAAGAGAAGTTATGTTTTGGTACTTGAGTAAGAGGAAAATCCTGGAGAAGTTGATCAGAAGGGTAGAGATGATGTACAAAAGAACAAAGACTAAAGTAATAACAGCTGTTGGGGGAAAAAACCTTTGGAGTTATTGTTTGATTACACTAGGGGTCAGCATTAATTCCATTTTTGTTTGTGCTGGTCTTGGATTTGTTAAGTGAAGAGATCAGAAATGAAGAGTTGTGGAAGATGCCACATGCAAATGATTTGGTGATTACTGCTGAAAATGAGGAAGACTTACAAGGAATGGTTGCAGAGTGGCAAGAGACATTGGAGTGGGTAGGTTTAAAGGTAATTGGGGATAAGATTGAAGCTATGGTGGGGTGCAGGAAATGTAGGGACAGGATAGCCATACTTAAAAGGAGAGGCTAGGTTATAAAACAGGTGGAACATTTAAGATACTTGTGATCTACTATAAGTCAGGAGGGAGGATGTGATGCTGAAGTTGAGAATAGGATAAAAGCAGCCTGGGGGAAGTGGAGATTTGTATCTGGAGTGGTATATGATAATAAAATGCCAAACGAGGTAAAAGTCAAGATATTTTGCACAATAAGAACAGTGTTAATGCATGTATCGGAAACGTGGTGAAAATGTTTAGATGAAATATGGGAATATCACTGCTTGAAAGATTGAAAATGATGAAATAAGAAGAGAGTGGCAGGCGTAGTAGAGATTATAGATGTGATAACAGTTTTACGACTGAGATGGTGGGGGCACGTGTTAAGGATGAATGATGGGGAGGCAGAGAATTATAGAGCAAGATAAGGTGAAGGATGATAGGGTGAAAATAGATTTGGTGGAATAGGGATAACAGTGGAAAGAAGAAAAAAAAAAAGAAAAAGATTTTGTAGCACATATTTGTTCTATAAATGTTTGTATGTATACTTGTAACCTTACTGTACCAGGTATATTGCAAAAATCTTTTTCAACATATTCATGAAGATGAAGTCATAGAGACGAAACTAGTCATGATGCACCAGACGTTTTCCTTTTTCCCATGTGGTTATTGCATCTGAGCCTTACATGTTCCTGTAAGTTTTATGCATATATATACATATATATATATATATATATATATATATATATATATATATATATATATATATATATATATATATATATATATATATATATATATATTTGTGTGTATATATATATATATATATATATATATATATATATATATATATATATATATATATATATATATGAACAACAGCAAAATACAGTTGATTTTAGTCCACTGCAGGAAAAGGCCTCAGGCCTGTCCTTGTTCGAGTTTGGGGTTTGGCCGGTTATCATCACCACGCTGGCCACTGCGGATTGGTGATGGTGAGAGACTTTAGTTTGATAGCTCACAGCAAACCAACCTAGTAAGGGCGGCCCTGACTAGCAAAGCCTCGCTGATCATGGCGATACCCAAACCCTTTCACCTCGTTAAGATATCCCCACTCGGAAAGGGGTATATATACGGTATGTATATATATATATATATATATATATATATATATATATATATATATATATATATATATATATATATATGTGTGTGTGTGTGTGTGTGTGTGTGTGTGTGTGTGCGTGAGTGTGTATGTGTGTGTGAGTGTCTGTGTGTATGAATGTATGTGTGTGGTTTTGTGCGTATAGGTAAATGAGTTATTAAGTAAACAGCACTTTTTGTTTCTCATGGTAAAATTTCAGGTTTGAATGCGAAAATTCTCTTAATTGGCTTGAGGAATGTAAAGCAGAGTTGCGCCCATTTAGGTATCAATTAATACAAAACCTGATAACGGGGAGGTTTAATTCCGAGTTCTTAGTGAGCTCTCCAACAAATTGAATTCTTGTCTTTCATTCTAATTATTTAGTCTATGTTAACCAATATTTATGAATATATTTATTTGTGAAAACAAATGAAGAAATTGGTCAACCAATTCTGCTCTCAGTACGACTTCTCTCAATGGAAGTTATCAGCAAATTGGCAATTAACTGAAATTCAACGTTGGGCCAGTCTCTTTCGCATTCTATAAAAGGCTGGAAATTCATGAACGTTATATGACACAAAAACCATATTTTCTTAAAGAAGTTGACGATATTTATTAAATACGACACCGCAGTCTTTAATTTTATTTTCTAAATTGAGTTGATTAATTTATCGTACTTCCTTCGCCTGGCCATGTAGAGGAATGCCCACAAAGCTCCATGGTTTGGAATTCCGTATTTTTTTTTTTTTTGTGTGTGTGTGTTTTGTTGAAGCTCAAGAAATGTTGGCTGTTCCTACCATGGAAAAAAAAGGAAAAAAAAAAAAAAAAACCTTCGTCACTTTTTCCGATATCGGTTTTTGGTTTGAAGGAAGAAGTATTGTGCAGAATCTTCATAGTAATATGAAATGAGAGTCCGTATGTACGTCTAAGATTTTGTGTCTTAGGGAATATATCCTTATTATGGAAAAAAATATTATTGGTCTTTGTGTGTACGTGTGTGCTTGTGTGTCTGTATTTATAATGTTCGACAAAGGCAATGAGAAGCTGTCGATAGGAGCGTGCTACGTATTGGATTATATTTTGTCGATCCTCGTTCTGAGGAAGACTGGGAGATTGCCTCTTCGCATTGTAATGTATCTTCAAACGCCTCACGGGAAATTACAAAAAAAAAGAAAAATTAAGTGCTCTTGGAAATTGGAAAAAAAAATAGAGGCAGGAACAGTCACTACTTAAATTACTTGAGGTAATTCCCCCCCCCCCTCTCTCTCTCTCTCTCTCTCTCTCTCTCTCCATTATGTTCTAGTACATGAAGATGAGTTGAAGCCCGAAAATATAGAGATAAGTCGGTTTTTAGGAATGTGAGGGTGCAATTGGACGCGTCATTAGGATACCAAGAAAAATTGCCTTGATTTAATATCAGATAAATGAGGAAAATCAGAAGAGAGAGAAGAACTATCAAGGACTATTCAATACGAATAAAGCTCACGGTGAAAACAAATATATGGAATAGAGAAAAAAGAAACACATAGGTGGATGAAGTGTGAAGGGTCCGTGAAGGGGAAATTTTGTAACATGTAAAGGAACAATACCACTCTCTCTCTCTCTCTCTCTCTCTCTCTCTCTCTCTCTCTCTCTCTCTCTCTCTCTCTCTCTCTCTCTCTCTCTCATACATATTTTATTTTCGCCATTGCCCATTAGATTTATTTTATTCGTGCTGCAAAATGAATAGTAATATATTTTGGGGAAAAATAATTCTTCCTTCAAATAAAAAAAAAGTTGTATTATGATTTTTTTTTCATTATTATTTTAAAGTGGTCATGTATGCTAGGTTTTGTTGTTTAAAAATTCGGAAAATCAATCAGAATAATGAATTATCACAAGTGCTCTAAGTTAGAGTTCTTTTAGGTCTACGACTTTAATAGTTATAAGAGTAATAAATACCAGACTCGAGGTGGCATCAGTTATAAAAGAATATTGAATAATACGGATGCCTTTTTATAAATTGTTACTTAGTACAAATAAAAAGGTATCAAGTAGGTTCATTGAATATTTGACATAATCACAATTTTATATCTCAATCCATAATCTTGTTTCTTCTTCTTCTTCTTCTTCTTCTTCTTCTTCTTCTTCTTCTTCTTCTTCTTCTTCTTCTCCACCGTTATCCCAACATTAAGGGGTCGGATGCCTGATGCGCCCTCTCCAATGCCTTCAATCAGAGGCATCCTTTTCCACCAAACTTCTTCTCCTTCACCTTATCTCGCCATCTAATTCTCTGCCTCCCTCTTGATCCTCTCCCCCTAACAGGTTCCTCCCAAGCTCTCATCACTTACTCCCCACCATCCATTAGCAGCACGTGCTCACTCTATCTCAGTTGTGACAATTTTATCAACTCTAATCTTTATTATCCCTGCCATTCTTATTTCAACCTTTTCCAATCTTTCAAGAAATGATATTCTCATGATCCACCTCAGCCTTCTCATCTCTGTTCTCTCAAGCTTTGCTTCCTCTTTTCGTCTTAAAGCCCAAGTTTCTGATCCTTGCATTAACACCGGTCTTATTACTGTGCTTTAAAATCTTGAATTTAACCTTAGTTGGCATTTTCTTATCACATGCCTCTCCTGCTACCTCCCTCCACTTGCTTAATCCGCACTCAACCAGTTTAAATAGTGAGGAATCTCAAAAGTTTCGTATTCAAATAAAGAAATATAAAAGACACGTTTGGGATGCTCCCGTTGATTTCGATTAACAGATTAATACACAATTGAATTTCATTAATAGCAGGTTACATAAAATTTTAAGATTAGTAATTGAACTGATGACACACCAGCGATCATTCAGTTTTCGTAACACTGTTTTTTTAAAGCAATTCCAACGACAAATTGACGGTATGTTTAGACAGTTATATTAACAATTGAGTACCATAAGCAATTCAAACACACAAAAAAAGAAAAAACTACACAGGCAGTTACTGTACATTAACACTTAAGTATCATGAAAAAAAAAAAGAATACTAGTCTTGAGCAATTCATAAACAATTAAGTTTCGAGGTCAGATACATATGAGAGACTAGAGGGAACAGTAGCCAAGGGGAAACTTGACCTTTCAATCTGCTTTGCGAAGGAGTTTATGGACTTTAAGTTGACTGCCTAGAAGTGAATATCCCCAATGCAAAACTTGCGTTTATATAAACGCCCTTGGGTACGTATTTTACAGCTTTGTCGAATGCTACATCACAAAACCTCGTTCCCCAAATGCTCTCGTAAGGATCTTAGTAATGAAAAAACTTTACATTTACATGATTTCATAGGATGTAACTAAAATGATTCCTATTAAAAACACTTTCACAATGATACCCCTATTTACTAAACTATAACATAAGTTTGGGATCGAGACTCATTATTTGTAATTTCCACGTACGCATTATTCTGTTCCTTCAAAACCCTTCTAGATTTCCCACAGCGGCAACATATGTTTTTCAGCGCCATAATAAAAGTAAATGCATTAGATCTGTATGCGACGTAGTAGATTCATTAGAAATCGCAATTCAATTTGATATGTCTGGGGAGTTACATAACAATAACTTGTTTATAATAATAGTAGATATATATATATATATATATATATATATATATATATATATATATATATATATATATATATATATATATCTACTATTATTATTACTCATATCACCATAATGATTTAAAGCTCTTAAACCTCACTTAATAATCCTGACCTCGAGAGATTGTTTCTAAGTATTCTGCCCTTATAATTTTAAGAAAATACCGTTCAAAATAATTCATTATATTTTGTTTAGAGGATTTGTCTTTCGGAATACATACGAATATCATGTCTTCCAAGGAATGAAAATAGTTCTCTAAAGATTTGCTTTTATAAAAAGAAAAATTTTAGATAATAATTTTTAGGGAGAGCGTTTAATTTACAATTCACCATTGAGACTATCTTTAATCCTCCCAGCACTCCCTGTTTCAGGCTTTCTATTATTATTATTATTATTATTATTATTATTATTATTATTAGCCAAGCTACAACCCTAGTTGGAAAAGCAAGATGCTATAAGACCAAGGGCTCCAATAGGGAAAAAGAACCCAGTGAGGAAAGGAAATAATTAAATAGATAAATGATGAGGACAAATTAACAATGAATCATTCTAAAAGCAGTAACAACGTCAAAACAGGTATGTCATATATAAACTATTAACAACGTCAAAACAGATATGTCATATATAAACTATAAAAAAGACTCATGTCAGCCTGGTCAAAATAAAAACATTTGCTGCAACTTTTAACTTTTGAAGTTCTACTGATTCAACTACAAGATTAGAAAGATCATTCCATAACTTGGTAACAGGTGGAATAAAACTTCTAGAATACAGTGTAGTATTGAGCCTCAAGATGGAGAAGGCCTGGTTATTAGAATTAACTGCCTGTCTAGTATTACGAACAGGATAGAATTGTCCAGGGAGATCTGAATGTAAAGGATAGTCAGAGTTATGAAAAATCTTATGCAACATGCATAATGAACTAATTGAACGACGGTGCCAAAGATTAATATCTAGATCAGGAATAAGAAATTTAATAGACCATAAGTTTCTGTCCAACAAATTAAGATGAGAATCAGCAGTTGAAGACCAGACAGGAGAACAATACTCAAAACAAGGTAGAATTAAAGAATTAAAACACTTCTTCAGAATAGATTGATCACCGAAAATCTTGTAAGACTTTCTCAATAAGCCAATCTTTTGTGCAATTGAAGAGACAGACCTAATGTGTTTCTCAAAAGTAAATTTGCTGTCGAAAATAACACCTAAAAGTTTAAAAGAGTCATACAAATTTAAAGAAACATTATCAATGCTGAGATCCGGATTTTGAGGGGCCACCATCTTTGACTTATTTACAATCATACTTTGAGTTTTGTTAGGATTCAACTTCATATCCCATAATTTGTGCCAAGCACTAATTTTAACTAGATCACTATTAAGGGATTCACCAACCCCAGATCTACATTCAGGGGATGGAATTGATGCAAAGAGAGTAGCATCATCTGCATATGCAACAAGCTTGTTTTCTAGACCAAACCACATGTCATGTGTATATAATATGAAAAGTAATGGGCCAAGAACACTACCCTGTGGAACACCGGATATCACATTCCCATACTCACTATGGTGCCCATCAACAACTCCTCTTTGATATCTATTACTTAAAAAATCAATAATAATGCTAAGAAACGACCCACCCACTCCCAGCTGTTTGAGTTTGAAAACAAGGCCCTTAGATTAACACGGTCAAAGGCAGCACTAAAATCAAGGCCAATCATACGAACTTCCTGACCACAATCAAGAGATTTCTGTTCAGCATTGGAGATTGTAAGAAAGGCAACACATGCTCCAAGGCCTTTACGAAAACCAAATTGCAAACTAGGGAATAGGTTATTACCTTCAGCAAACCTATTAAGGCATTTTGCCAGAAGACGTTCAAAAACTTTAGATAATATGAGAGTTATGGAAATTGGGCGGTAATCAGTTGGACTTGAGCTACCACAAACACATTTACATAGAGGAGTAACATTACCTATTCTCCAACAAGTGCTAAAAGCTCCTCTTCTTGCTAACTTGCGGAAAATAACAGATAACTTTGGAGCTAAGAAATCTGCTGTCGTTATGAAAAACAATGGAAAAATACCATTTGAGTACCTCCATAAGCATCAAGGTCCATGAACAGAGCTTTAATTTCACGAGATCGAAAAGCTAAACTAGTTAGTTTAGCCTCAGGAAAACAGGAATGAGGAAGTTCAAGTTTTTCATTACTGTTTACTGTCAAAAACATCATCCAAAAGGGTTGCCTTCTCCTTTGGACAGTGAGTGACTGAGCCATCTGGTTCAAGTAAAGGAGGAACTGTTGTATCTACACCAAAGAGTGCAGATTTAAGGGTAGACCACCATTTATGCTCATGAATTTTACCAGAGAGGGTTTCTTTTATGGTTAAATTGTATTCCTTTTCAGTTGAGGAATAAACTCTGAGCAAAAGCTCGAAGCTGAGTATAGTTATTCCAGGTCAAATCTGATTTGTTACCCTTCCGAAGATGATAGGCCGCCTGCTTTTCCAAAAAAAGCACATCTACAATCATCGTTGAACCACGGTTTGTCCTTCACTCGGTACCTTAGCACACGAGAAGGGATACCCCTCTCAATTGAGAAGAATGGTTTGATATTGGAGTGTCCTTCTCGTAGAAGCGCTGCTTACCATACCTAAAGAGTCTCTTCTACACTTACCAAAAGGAATGCAACCGCTGAACAATTTCAGTGCAGCAGTTACGGTCTAGGACTTTTTGGCGTAGACTTTCTAGCGCAAGACTCTTTTGCGCATGCTTAGCTGAATAAATCTGGTCTATATTGATTATAATAAAAATAAATTAAGGTTATAAATATTGAAATAAAAAACATATCTAGGCCTATATATATATATATATATATATATATATATATATATATATATATATATATATATATATATATATATAGATTAACAGACAGATAGATTTTGTTTTTTTTATTGCTCATGGTAAGCCGATGTCAAAATGTGACTGTTGATTACCATTACTAACTGTTATGGAAATAGGTTTAGCAAGTAATGTAAAGATTATAACAATATGAATTTTGTAGGTCCCCGAAATATTATGTCATTAAACATTTACCATTTACGTCATGTATCTTGCATACGTTTGAAATTTATTCAGTTTATACTCATTTAGTTTGATAATCAACCTGCAACTCTATCACTAATCCCTGAAAATTCTTGTATGTTTTCTGTAAGATTTTTATTAATAAGAAAATTCACTTTATTTTCTTTTGTTTCTTATATGACCCCTGGAGCATGATATATGGCCTTCTTTTATATCCCAATTTATGTATTTTAGCTGTTCTAGTAACACAGCAAAATATCCTTATCATTAGTCACTTCATACCTACTGTACACAGAAGGTTCATCAGAAGTATATCAATCCACGCTACGCATTGCACTAACGCAGCCATCTTTTTAAACATATTCTTCCTTTTCAATGCGCCTTTCATTTCATTTCTGGGAACTTACAGAACTTCCGAATCATACAATATGTTCACTAACCCATTGTCATCCCTTCTCACCACATATCCATCAATTTGAAATATGCTGGTGTACTCATTCACCCACACTAACGTTTTTACCATTTGTATGTATCTCCTCATTTCTTTCGTTATCCAATTCTTCTTCTATCACAAATACTACACAGACAGTTTGTCTGAACAGGCTCAACCCATATTTCGTACATTCGCATTGAACATCCACACATTGCTTCCATAATGGAGAATGTTTACCACTTGTCGTGGAATGAGAATGAAGGTATTTCAATGAAGATTCCCTCTCATACGATGAACTTCACCTGGTTTAGCTCGGTAAGACAGGTAGATTACTCAATTAGAAATAGATAAAATTATTCCAAAACTTTCACCCCTTGACAAATGTTTCCATGTTCTTCTAGTCTTGGATTGTGCCATAACCTCTGTACCATGATCTTCCAGTGTCTTGGGTTGGAGTTCTCCTGCGTGAGGGTTCACTCGGGCACACTATTTTATCTGTTTACTTTATTTTCTTGTTGGAGCCCATGGGTTTATAGCATCCTGCCTTTCCAGCTAGGGTTGTAGCTCAGCTAGTAATAGTAATATGCGTAATCAGGAATGTTATGTAAAATAGGTTTCGTGTGCCCTAATTAATGAAATTTAAAGAAAAGGAGCAGAGGAATTAATTCTAAAGCAAAGGACTGGAAAGGACTAAGCTGTGATGAAACAGTATATCTCTTCACTTATTATTATTATTATTATTATTATTATTATTATTATTATTATTATTATTATTATTATTATTATTACAAGTTGAGCTACAACTCTCGGTGGAAAAGCGTGATGCTATTAGCCCAAGGGCTCCAACAAGGTAAAATAGCCCAGTGAGGAAAGGAAACATGGAAATAATTAAATTACAATAGAGGTAACGAACAATCAAAATAAAATATTTGAAGAACATTGACAATATTAGATTAGATATTTCATATATAAATTACAAAAACCTAAAGAACAACTTGAGGAAGAGAAGTAAGATAAAACAGTGTGCCCGAGTGTACCCTCAAGCAAGAGAAATCTAACTTTAGACAGTGGAAGACCATGGTACAGAGGCTATAGCACTACCCGAGACTAGAGAACAATGGTTTGATTTTGGAGTGTTCTTCTCTTAGATGAGCGGCTTACCTTAGTTAAAGATTCTCTTCCACCCTTACCAAGAATAAAGTAACCACTGAACAATACATTGCAATAGTTAACCCCTTGAGCAAAGAAGAATTATTTGGTAGTCTTAGTGATGTCAGGTAAATGAGGACAGAGGAAAAATGTGTAAAGAATAGGCCAGACTATTCGGTGTATGCGTAGACAAATGAAACATGAGCCGCAACCAGAGAGAAGGATCCAATGTAGTACTGTCTAGCCAGTCAAAGGATCTAAGGATTTAATAATAATCATGGATATTATTAAACAAGATTATTCGTTAGCCAAAAAATCTTTTGTTGATGCAAGATGTAAGAATTTTGGAGGATGGAAATTTTAATCCGAATTAATCTTAGTAAAGGCAATTTAAAACCAATTAGTGAAGTTGAGCAATGTTGAGGGCGGTCAGCATTTGGATATGTGACGAAGATTACAACTCGTTGGCACAAAAGCCCCTGAATATCCTAGAGACAGAGAATGGGACGAGCAACCTCATATTGAATATAGTTACTATAAAATCAGATGGGTAAGACATGGTGAGTACGTCGTTTCCTTTAAAAAGAATATATATATATATATATATATATATATATATATATATATATATATATATATATATATATATATATATATATATATATATATATATATATATATATATATATATATATTTGTGTATATATATATATATATTTGTGTGTATATATATATATATATATATATATATATATATATATATATATATATATATATATATATATATATATATATATATTTATATATTTGTGTGTGTATATATATATATATATATATATATATATATATATATATATATATATATATATATATATATATAAAATATCAATTTGATTCTAGGGTTAATTTTGACTGCTTAAATAATTGGGATAAAATCTCTGGAAAAACTAATAAAGGAAAAATTTAATGCATCTGAATATCATATAACATTATGATTTAATAATCTCTCTCTCTCTCTCTCTCTCTCTCTCTCTCTCTCTCTCTCTCTCTCTCTCTCTCTCTCTAGTTGTTTTTCCCGAAAATAATACATTATTTATCTTATTTTCTGTTGGTTTTTTTTTCAGGGTGACCGTAACTGCTATCTCATTCGTGTGAGCAATTTCCTTCCATTAGGCTAATTCGGTTTTTATGAGGGATAATTCGACCCTCTTTTCGTCGCATTTGCGATGCTTCGTTCTTCTGGTAACAAAGTTGTCAGAGTTTAAATTTTCGTTCGTTGGTTATGTCGTTTGATATTATCTCAAGTTACGTGATTTCTCTTTTAATTCTATACTCATTTTCCGGAAGATGATAAAATGTTTTTATCTGTATCTCAAAGACATATACTTTATATTGATGTATTGTGGGGGATTTATGTTACCCGTTAGGATGACATTATCATATCATCGTCACCATCAACTGTTGCTAGTCCACTGCAGGACAAAGGTCTCAGACATATCCTTCCATACGCGTTCGTTTATGGGCTTTCAATGCCAATCTATACCCGCAAATTTTCCTTGCTTGTTAATCCATTGTCTTCCATTCCTTCCCATGCTTCGTTTGCAGTTTATAGGGTTCTAGTAATTGTACATGTTGCTCCTATTCTGTCTCTTAGTGTTATTCCCATCATTATTCTTTCCATAGCTCTTTGAGGTGAAACGGGTTATGTTCAAAGGCTTTAGTATCTCTCCAAGTTTCTGATGTGTGATTTAATACTGGGTAACCATCTAATTAAATATATATTTTTTTTAAAGAAAGTAGCATTTTAATTTTCATAATCTCATTTTCTTTACAGAAAGCTTTCCATCAAATGCGTATCTTTCTTTTAATTTTGGTCTCGTGTCCTGGGGAAACACTAATTGTCTGTCCTAAGTATGTATATTTATTAACAATCTCTAGAGGTTAGTCGGTAAAAGTTATTTGTTGTCTCTGCATTTTCAATGACCTTTATCTTAGTTTAATCATATTCCTTTTTAATCTTATATTCAAATCTTTTATCATGTTTTGCAATTCCTCCCATAATTCGCGCATTAGAACTATGTCATATGCAAGTTATTACGGTATTACCCACAAATATTAAATCCTTCATTTTCCAAATCTAAATTCTTAAAAACTTTTCTAGTTACGCTATGAATAATTAAAGAAAGCTAGGGTCTCCCTCTCTAACTTCTTTCTCAATGAAAAATATTTCATTATTTATTTAGCTTTATGATTGCTGTACTTCCTGTATAAATATCTTCAAGTGTTCTAACACTTGTCTTTGAAGTGCACTCAATACTACTGAAGTTTTGATGGAATCAAAAGATTTCTCATAGTCTATAAATGCCGTACATAGGGGTTTTTCATACCGCTCATTAATTGCTTGGGTAAGATCAGTGTTTGAACCCCTGCTTCTATAGCCTGCTTTTTGTGCGAGCGGCAATTAGGTGATAACTGAGAAAAGGCGTAACTGCAACTAACTTTATTTCAACAGACAGCGAGCTTTTATAACAACAGTTTCAGTGAAAGAAGGTCACAAAACTCAAACAGATCGATGCAAGCACATGCAGGCAATAAAAGGTAATCAGTGCTAGGGGAGAGCGATAGCGGCAATATACAAAAATAAAAATACTGTTAATGTACAAGCGTGTGTGATACACGTGTGGTACACTTATTTTGTTGATTAAAGTCTAACTGTCTTTCTATTCACCTAATATGATATTTATAAATATTTTACATAATACATGGAGTAAACTTATTAGGTGTTATATATATATATATATATATATATATATATATATATATATATATATATATATATATATATATATATATATATATATATATATGTGTGTGTGTGTGTGTGTGTGTGTGTGTGTCATATATATATATATATATATATATATATATATATATATATATATATATATATATATGTGTGTGTGTGTGTGTGTGTCATATATATATATGTATATGTGTATATATATATATATATATATATATATGTATATGTGTATATATATATATATATATATATATATATATATATATATATATATATATATATATATATATATATATATGATATACGCCTTTATGGTAAAGGGCGTATATACTAATAGGAGTTTATCATGAATAGATTTTCATATCAATGTATATATAAAACAATATATGTATATACATATATATATATATATATATATATATATATATATATATATATATATGTGTGTGTGTATATATATATATATATATATATATATATATATATATATGTGTGTGTGTGTATATATATATATATATATATATATATATATATATATATATATATATATATACTGTAGATACATCCGTATATATATACATATCTTATACACTCACACACATAATATTATATGCATATGTATGTGTATATAATAGATACATCCGTATATATACATATTTTATACGCTTACGCACATAATATTATATGCATACATATGTATATATATATATATATATATATATATATATATATATATATATATATATATATATATATATATATCATTATCATTATCATTATCATTATCATCATTATCATTATCCTCCCCTCCTACCCCTATTGACGCAAAAGGCCTCGGTTAGATTTGGCCAGTCGTCTCTATTTGAACGTTTTAATTCAATACTTCTCTATTCATCATATCTTACTTCACGCTTCATAGTCTTCAGCCATGTAGGCCTGGGTCTTCCAACTCTTCTAGTGCTTTATGCAGGCCAGTTAAACGTTTGACGAACTAATCTCTCTTAGGGAGTGCCAAGAGCATGCCCAAACCATCTCCATCTACCCCGCACCATGATGTCATCGACATCTGACACTCGAGTGATCTCTCTTATAGCTTTATTCTCAGATCTACTAAGATTGTTTCATTGTCATACCATGACTCATGTCCATATAGTAAAACAGATTTTACTAAACTGAAACTGATATATAGCCTGATTTTTATATGTAATTTCAGGCGATTTGATTTCCAAATTTTACTTAACTTAGCCATTGTCTGATTGGGTTTTTTTCAATCTTTCACTAAACTACAATTCTAAGTACCCTGTATTGGAGATCATAGTTTCTAAAGACTTGAATGATTAACCTCATTAATCTTTTCTCCTTCCAATGATATTTCAACTTCCATTGTACATTCCATTCTCATCATCTCAGTCTTTCTTCTATTTATCTTGCGCCCAACCTCCTGTTATATTTCATGCATACTGGTAAGGAAGCATTGCAAATCTTGTGGTGTTTTGCTAATAAGGCCAACATCATCCATATACTCTAGGTCAGCTATTTTCCTATTACCAATGCAGTCCAATCCTTCTCCACCATCTCCAACTGTTCTACGCATTACAAAATCCACAAGGAGACTAAACAACATATGTGACAAAAGATTCCCTTGGAGTGCTCCACTGTTTACTGGAAACTCACTTGATAAGACTCCACTAACATTAACTTTGCACTTGCTATGCTCATGAATGACTTAATAAAATTTCTATATTTAAGAGGATTTCCATAATAACGCAGGACTCTGCACAGTATCAAAGGCTTTTTCATAGTCCACAAATGCCCCCAAAAGCGGATTTCTTTATTCTATGCATTGCTGTACAATGACTCAAAATGAAAATTTGTTCAGTACAACTTCTACCTTTCCTAGAATTAATCTCTCAGCTTTTCATTAATCTTTCTCTCTAGTCTCTTTATAAGCATACTATATATTTTTCTGACAATTGATGCAAGTGTTATGCCTTTGTGATCATTGCAATTAATTATGTCTCCTTATTTTTTCATTTTGACCAACACTCTTAACTCCCTTTCATCAGGGTTTGCCTCTTCGTACCACATTATATAAAATAATCTGATAAATATTCTGGGGTCACTTCATTTTCAGCCAATATCATCTCCATGGGCTTTCTATATATATATATATATATATATATATATATATATATATATATATATATATATATATATATATATATATATATATATATATATATATATATATACTTTTTTTTTTTTTTTCCTCCTCCCTTTATGTCAGCTTCGACTTCAGGCACACTGAAGTCATTCATGGGCCCGTCAAGGTGTTCATCAGCTTCAGGTATATCAATCAAATTACTTCCATCGTATTTCCGATTCATAACTTCACTAAAGTGGTCCATCTAACGTTACCTTTCTTCATTATCTGTTGTTATAACAGATCCATCTCTCCTTTTGATGGGCATGTGCTTCTTCTTCTTTGCCCTCTTAGAGATTTCATTAATAATTCTATGAGCAATTCTTAAACCATTGTCACTCCTTCAATGTACAGCTTTTCAGCCTCCTGTGCATTCCCGTGTAAATATTCTCTCCAGTCCTCCCTGGCTTTTCTTTTGACCTTATTATTAATACTGGAATACTTGCCATGCTCTACCTTTTAATTTTCATTACTTCCTCGAAATCTGTCAACAATCAATTTCCGTTTTTGTCTCCTTTTTATAGTATCCCACGTATGATTTGATATCCATGGCTTTCTCCTTGTAACTGCATGTGCCAAAACTTTACTACCAACTGATTGATATATTTTCTCAATATCACACCATTCTTCATTTATTGTCTGCTTTTCGTCTCTTCGAGTCTCTAAGACTGCAAATCGATTCCTACATTTAATTACAAATGTTTTTATGTGTTCATCTTCAAGAAGCTTGGTTGTATCAAGCTTTGGTAGTCTATCTACATTTCTGTTGGGTGCTTTCAGTTTTACTTTTATTGTGGCAATGAGCTGATGATCACTATTTGCACCTCTATACCTTCAAACATTTCTCAGAGTCCTTTTTCTCACTTTATTTGTAGCTATGTGATCTATTGGATTTTTAGGATTGTCACATGGCGAAGTCTGTGTATATTTGTGGATGTCCTTGTGCTAAAAAGAGTTCTTATAAGGACCAGATTGTTTGTTGAACAGAAACTTACGAAATGTTCTTCATTTTCATTTGCGACTTCGCCAAGACCTTCAACCCTCATCACATTATCAATACCTTGATTATTCCTCCCAACTTTTTCATGGAAGTTACAAATTACAATTTTCATATCTCTTTCTGGGATCTTCTTTTTTTACACTCTGCAGTTCTTCATAGTATTCATCTTTCCTTTCCTCAGGGGAATCATTTGTTGGTGCATAGCAAACTATAATACTCATATTGCACTGTTTTGATTTAAATTTTCTAAGTAACAATCTACTATTTACAGTTTTCTTCCTTCTTTCCTTCCTGTATACAGTATATATATATATATATATATATATATATATATATATATATATATATATATATATATATATACATATGTATTGCTGTAGTCTAAGGTTTCCTTAACAATTCTCTACAACATGTTTCACTTATGGGTAAGATATACAAAGTACTGTATATTTCATAAATTTATTATCCACTTGCTATAACTTCCCAAGCAAATTTACGGTTTTAATATTCTAATTACCAATTTTTATTTTTTCCTTAGTATTTATAAACCGTCTGTTGAGGTCCCAGGTGTTGAGGTGCCAGTGATGGGAGATGAGAATGAGAGAGAGATTAAAATAGAGGAAGTGAGGAGAGCACTAGATGAAACGAGAGTAGGAAAAGCATCTGGTATGGATGGTGTGAAAGCTGAGATGTTGAAGGAAGGGGGTGTGACTGTACTTGAATGGTTGGTGAGTTGTTTAATATGTGTTTTGTGTTGTCAATGGTACCAGTAGATTGGGTTTGTGCATGTATTGTACCTCTATATAAGGGTAAGGGAGATGTGCATGAGTGTTGTAATTCAAGAGGTATTAGTTTGTTGAGTGTAGTTGGAAAAGTGTATGGTAGAGTAATGATTAATAGGATTAAGGATAAAACAGAGAATGCAATCTTGGAAGTACAGGGTGGTTTTAGAAGAGGTAGGGGCTGTATGGATCAGATTTTTACAGTTAGGCAGATATGCGAGAAATATTTAGCAAAAGGTAAGGAGGTGTATGTTGCGTTTATGGATCTGGAGAAAGCATATGATAGAGTTGATAGGGAAGCAATGTGGAATGGGATGAGGTTATATGGAGTTGGTGGAAGGTTGTTGCAAGCAGTGAAAAGTTTCTACAAAGGTAGTAAAGCATGATAGGAAATGAAGTGAGTGATTGGTTTCTGGTGAGAGTGGGGCTGAGACAGGGATGTGTGATGTCGCCGTGGTTGTTTAACTTGTATGTTGATGGAGTGGTGAGAGAGGTGAATGCTCGAGTGCTTGGACGAGGATTAAAACTGGTTGGCGAGAATGACCATGAATGGGAGGTAAATCAGTTGTTGTTTGCAGATGATACTGTACTGGTAGCAGACACAGAAGGGAAGCTTGACCGACTAGTGACAGAATTTGGAAGGGTGTGTGAGAGAAGGAAGTTGAGAGTTAATGTGGGTAAGAGTAAGGTTATGAGATGTATGAGAAGGGAAGGTGGTGCAAGGTTGAATGTCATGTTGAATGGAG
>NC_090732.1:56043468-56048468 GCF_036898095.1 Palaemon carinicauda | reverse complement strand
TATTGAGTATATTGAGAGTAACATTCATTATGTAACAAACTAATTGTTTTTAAACCGGTACTCGTGTGTGTGTGTGTGTATATATATATATATATATATATATATATATATATATATAAATATATACTGTATATATATATATATAAATATATGCCCATTTACATACTTGGACATATATATATATATATATATATATATATATATATATATATATATATATATATATATATATATATATATATATATATATATGCAGAAGAACCACAGGGAAAATGAAAATACAGAATATACACTTGAGTCCTGACTGGTTTCGTGATACTTCCTCAGAGGACTGATTTATTGAGAGAGGTTTCTTACATTTTATAGGGAAAGCAAAAGTACGAACATACATATAGAGATTTAGAGAACAATGACACTCCCTTACCCGCTACCTGGGTTTGACTCAGGTGTGCGTAGGAGGAGTCCGAAAGCTCGTTAGACACCTGCTAAAAAGGGTCATTTCTAGTGGCGGGTATATTCTTGTTTTCTTCTTATTTTACTTTCATTACAGTTATTTATATGTCAATGCGGTAGCCTTATCTATATAAATACATAAGCAAAACATACACAAAAATACAAATATATATACATATATATACATACATACACATACATATACATATACATATATATATATACATATATATACACATACACACATATACATATACATACATACACACACACATACATATACATATACATACACATACACATATACATATATATACATACATACAGATACAAATACATATACATATACATAAATACTTACACATACACATACATATACATACACATACACATATACATACACATACACATATACATATATATACACCCACATATATACATGTATACATATATACACATACATACCTATGCATATATACATTTATATGTATACAACATTAATATCATAAACATATAATCATGTATATATCAATACTTATATCTAGCATAACACTATATAGTGCCAATATACTTATGCATACTATATAAAATAATTGTTTACTTTAATGAATGGTAGCTTAGGTCTAAATATTAATTTCACACCGACGTTAATTATTCACAATACATTCAATTCTACATTAAGTGGTTAATGTTTTTTTATATAGTTTACAAATCTCTTTACATATAAAGGCGTCGAGTTTATACATTCCATGACCAATATTCAAGTTGTTTTCAAAGGTTTCTTTTATGAAACTGGACTCTATGATGTTTCTTTCTACTAAGTTATTTGAATGAACCAATTTCTTTGCACCTGACCAATTAATAGGGTGATTTTTTATCTCTAACGTGGGCAAAGAGTGCATTATTATCTTGAGCATACCTGACACTTTTCTTATGTTGTTCAATTCTCTTTTCTAGGGCTTCACCAGTTTGACCAATATAGTATTTTTCACAAGCATTGCATGGAATACGATATACACATCCCTTGGTAATGTCAGGAGAATTCTTTATTAAGGCTGTTTTTATTGTATTTTTACTCTTAAATGCTACATTTACATTGAAGTTTTTTAACAGTTGGGGAATTTCTTTAAATGAATCACAATAAGGTAGTACAAGTAAATTTTGTGTGTTATAGTTTTTTCTGTTATCATTACCGAAAAAAGTCTTTTTTGCTGTTCTTAGGGCATCATCTAATACAATTTCAGGATACTTTAGTTTTTTACCTATTGCTCTAATACCATTTATTTCGTCATCAATATATTCAGGGCTGCAGACTCGGAATGCTCTTAAAAACATAGAAGTAAATACAGATTTCTTAACTTTGTTGCCTTGGTTTGAGTAATAATGGACATATGCCGAGATATTCGTTGGCTTTCTGTATACACTGAACTTGAGACTATTATTACATCTATGTATGCGACAATCCAAAAAAGGTAGGGTACAATTATTCTCCAGCTCCATAGTGAAATTTATTGATGGTACCAAACTATTCAATCTAAGAAGAAAGTTATCTAAATTTTCATTTCCTGGCCACACACATATTATGTCGTCAATATATCGAAACCATTTTACATTATTAGGTATGATGTTATTTACGATTCTGCTTTCAAAAAATTCCATATATAGATTGCTCAATACTGGGGATAAAGGGTTTCCCATAGCCATACCAAAAGTTTGTGCATAAAATCTCCCATTGAATTCAAATTTACAATCTTTTATACATAATTTAATTAATTCTATTAAAGTGTGTATGGAGAATGGTAGATTCAATTGTCTATTATCTAATGTTTCAGATAAAAATTCCAACATGTCATCAATAGGTACTTTTGTGAATAGTGAGACTACATCAAAACTGACAAGCCTACAGGTACTGTTGATCTGTACTTCATTCAGTTTGTTAATCAAGTCTACATTATTTTTTATATTTGAATATGAGATGGTGCCAACTAAAGGATTGAGGATATTCACAAGGTACTTAGATAATTTATATGCTGCTGAACCTACAGAGCTAATTATTGGCCTAGCTGGATAATTTGGCTTATGAGTTTTAATAGTTCCATACATATATGGCAATGTTGGTGATATTGTACAAACCTTTTTTATCAGATCTTCATTCCCTTTTAATAACTCTTTCACTTTTTTGTTGTAACTACTATTCACAAACTCAATTGGATTTTTTCTTAATTCCATGTATGTGTTTTCATCACTCAAGAGGTTTTCCATTTTTTCTATATAATCATTTTTATTCAAGATTACCAGTGCTCCAGATTTATCGGGTTTTGTCAACTTAATACTTCTATCTTGCTTCAATTCGGCAATTGCTCTCTTGAATCTTTTTGGGCAATTTGGAACCACTTGTTTTTTCATATTGCTGTATATAATACCCTTAATCATATTTACTTCTTCTACAGAAATATCACTGAATTTCTCCAGGTTACACACTCCATTTGTAATTTCTACACTATTCACTGCACTTGATGACATCGAGAAATTTAAACCGTATCCCAAGGCACACTTCACATTTTTTTCTAGAATTTTATTTGACAAATTAACCACACATTCTGGATTAACGTTTGTAGTCCACGGGCTACTTTCTATCAGTGCATTGAGTTTCGTGTCATGCTTTTGTTTGAGTTTTCTATACACTTTTTCGTTCATTTCTCCATAGCAGAAACCTCGAAGTGAGTCTTTCCAATCCGTTGGTATTGAGGCTTCAAAATGTCTCCTTTTTCTTGTTAGGTCTTCAAACGCTCTTCGGTTTTTAATTTTCATTGAATTTATATGCTTTTCTAATATACTTCTCTGTATATCACCAAATGGTTGATCTTCTATTTCCAATAGGGATTTCGTTATCATGCATTTCGGAATGACTTGTTCCTCCCAGCATTCACGAAGAAACCGCAGGTGTTCTTTAGTAGTATGGGCGCGTGTGAGGGCGTCTGTAAATTCTCTAATAATATATACCAAGATAGGGAAAGTCGTACAGAAAGTCTGGAAGGAGTACGTGGTATCCATTTATGCGTAAAAATCACAGGAAAACGTGATGCTCAGATGCAGAAGAACCACAGGGAAAATGAAAATACAGAATATACACTTGAGTCCTGACTAGTTTCGTGATACTTCCTCAGAGGACTGATTTATTGAGAGAGGTTTCTTACATTTTATAGGGAAAGCAAAAGTACGAACATACATATAGAGATTTAGAGAACAATGACACTCCCTTACCCGCTACCTGGGTTTGACTCAGGTGTGCGTAGGAGGAGTCCGAAAGCTCGTTAGACACCTGCTAAAAAGGGTCATTTCTACTTGTACTACCTTATTGTGATTCATTTAAAGAAATTCCCCAACTGTTAAAAACCCAGGTAGCGGGTAAGGGAGTGTCATTGTTCTCTAAATCTCTATATGTATGTTCGTACTTTTGCTTTCCCTATAAAATGTAAGAAACCTCTCTCAATAAATCAGTCCTCTGAGGAAGTATCACGAAACTAGTCAGGACTCAAGTGTATATTCTGTATTTTCATTTTCCCTGTGGTTCTTCTGCATCTGAGCATCACGTTTTCCTGTGATTTTTACGCATAAATGGATACCACGTACTCCTTCCAGACTTTCTGTACGACTTTCCCTATCTTGGTATATATTATTAGAGAATTTACAGACGCCCTCACACGCGCCCATACTACTAAAGAAACCTGCGGTTTCTTCGTGAATGCTGGGAGGAACAAGTCATTCCGAAATGCATGATAACGAAATCCCTATTGGAAATAGAAGATCAACCATTTGGTGATATACAGAGAAGTATATTAGAAAAGCATATAAATTCAATGAAAATTAAAAACCGAAGAGCGTTTGAAGACCTAACAAGAAAAAGGAGACATTTTGAAGCCTCAATACCAACGGATTGGAAAGACTCACTTCGAGGTTTCTGCTATGGAGAAATGAACGAAAAAGTGTATAGAAAACTCAAACAAAAGCATGACACGAAACTCAATGCACTGATAGAAAGTAGCCCGTGGACTACAAACGTTAATCCAGAATGTGTGGTTAATTTGTCAAATAAAATTCTAGAAAAAAATGTGAAGTGTGCCTTGGGATACGGTTTAAATTTCTCGATGTCATCAAGTGCAGTGAATAGTGTAGAAATTACAAATGGAGTGTGTAACCTGGAGAAATTCAGTGATATTTCTGTAGAAGAAGTAAATATGATTAAGGGTATTATATACAGCAATATGAAAAAACCAGTGGTTCCAAATTGCCCAAAAAGATTCAAGAGAGCAATTGCCGAATTGAAGCAAGATAGAAATATTAAGTTGACAAAAGCCGATAAATCTGGAGCACTGGTAATCTTGAATAAAAATGATTATATAGAAAAAATGGAAAACCTCTTGAGTGATGAAAACACATACATGGAATTAAGAAAAAATCCAATTGAGTTTGTGAATAGTAGTTACAACAAAAAAGTGAAAGAGTTATTAAAAGGGAATGAAGATCTGATAAAAAAGGTTTGTACA